>NW_012062631.1:0-328 GCF_000956235.1 Wasmannia auropunctata | reverse complement strand
AGTTCAGACGTGTGCTCTTCCGATCTAAAATATTACGTATGTATGTATAATGAACATGGGTCGACAGCTCAATCGTTTTTGAGAAATAAACATTTTTTTATAAACACTAAGGTGAACATCGTATGCGACACGTAAAAGTTAATAAGTTATTCGGTAAAATAAACGGCGAAATAAATGATGAAGAAAAAAGGATCACTTCTGCTGAGGTTTTTTATACTTAGTATGGTGTGTACTATTTGCCATATAAAATAAATATAAATTTCTTTTACTTGGGATTCTGTATCTTCATTTTTCCTCTTTTTAGAGGTTTTTACTCCCTTCAGCAAAT
>NW_012062630.1:0-312 GCF_000956235.1 Wasmannia auropunctata | reverse complement strand
GCTTAGAGCTAGGCTCATGCGGTCCTATGATTAATAATGACCAAATCTATAATACTTTAATTACTAGACACGCATTTATTATAATTTTTTTTATGGTCATACCTTTCATAATTGGGGGATTCGGAAATTTTTTAGTCCCATTAATACTAGGGTCCCCTGATATAGCCTACCCTCGCATAAATAACATAAGATTTTGACTCCTTCCGCCCTCCATCACACTACTTATTATAGGAAGATTTATTAATAACGGAGCTGGTACAGGATGAACAATTTATCCCCCTTTAGCTTCTAACATTTTCCACAGAGGATCTT
>NW_012062628.1:0-302 GCF_000956235.1 Wasmannia auropunctata | reverse complement strand
AGTGACTGGAGTTCAGACGTGTGCTCTTCCGATCTCAAGCAGTCTGTTGGTACTAAAACGACCCTCAGCCAGGCGTGGTCCGGGAATTGTATCCGTGGACCGCAATGTGCGTTCGAAATGTCGATGTTCATGTGTCCTGCAGTTCACAAGTTGACGCGCAATTAGCTGCGTTCTTCATCGACCCACGAGCCAAGTGATCCACCGTTCAGGGTAATCGTTCATCTTGCGTGCTTTCGCAACGCTGTCAAACATGTTTCGGTATTTGCTTCACTCCTCTCTCTCGTGGCCATCTCTCGCCGGGG
>NW_012062627.1:0-429 GCF_000956235.1 Wasmannia auropunctata | reverse complement strand
GCCGTTCGACACGATTCCTCTCTCCAAATATATGCGGCTCTTATCCTCCTGTCTCTCGCGTGCAACGTCTCGTACGTGCGTTGCGCGAAGCGGCGCGCGTGTCGCGGCTCACGGAGTGCGTGACTCGCGCGAGCGGAACGCGGCGCCGAACGAGATTACCTCGTCCTTGCTTCGGCATCGTGACACGGCACAAGCGCGCGCGAGAACATAGAGATAGGCGCGCTCTCGGCTAGCTCGGATTGCGTGCGCGTCGTTGACACGCGCGCTCTCCAATATCGTCCGTCAATTCCACTGATCTCTCTCTCTTCTCTTCTCTCTGTGTGTCCTTACAGTCGCCGACTCAGCGCGCGCTCACGAGAAGGGCGCAAAGAGCAGGACCTCCGGAACGAGATCGGAAGAGCACACGTCTGAACTCCAGTCACTTAGGCA
>NW_012062625.1:0-325 GCF_000956235.1 Wasmannia auropunctata | reverse complement strand
TTTTAATGAAAGTATAATAATTATACATAATTTATTCTATCAAAATAATCCTTTTTCAGGCATATCATTGATTAAATTAAGGTAAGTAAAATAAATAAGAGAAGTAAATAATCTATATTTAGGGAATGAACCTAAAAGCTTTAATTAGCTTACTTATTTATCTTTGTTTATAGAAGATTGATTGATTTGGGGTGAAATTTTTAATTTTAATGTAAGAGTAGGGAATGGTAGTTAATGTAGTTGATTTGAATTTTTGTGATGTTTAATTAATAGGTTGAATGGAGGGTGTAAGAATAAAGTGAAGTGGGTTTAAAGTGATGGAATA
>NW_012062623.1:0-376 GCF_000956235.1 Wasmannia auropunctata | reverse complement strand
GTGCTCTTCCGATCTAAACGTTAAAAAACATACTTGGCGGTTTTTTTACATTTTTAATGTCTATTTTCCACGGATTTCACTAATTTTGGCTAAGTCTTTGTTTCATTAATAATAAAATGATTTTGCGTGATCGTGTTATACATTAAAAATAATACCA
Organism: Wasmannia auropunctata; assembly: GCF_000956235.1. Lineage (NCBI taxonomy): Eukaryota > Metazoa > Arthropoda > Insecta > Hymenoptera > Formicidae > Wasmannia > Wasmannia auropunctata. The sequence continues at coordinate 219 of NW_012062623.1, read as the reverse complement.
TACGAATTTTTTAAAATTTAATACAACAGATTTTTTGGAGGTATAATATTTATAAAATGATTTTAGAGATTGTGTTATACATTGAAGATAATCCAATTTGATTTTTTAGATCAATTATAATAAAATACAGCGTTTACGAAACCATTTTATCCTTATTGTTTAAATATCAAGATAAACAAAACTACTAGATCGGAAGAGCACACGTCTGAACTCCAGTCA
>NW_012062622.1:0-467 GCF_000956235.1 Wasmannia auropunctata | reverse complement strand
ATAATGGAATAGGACCTCGGTTCTGTTTTGTTGGTTTTCGGAACCCCGAGGTAATGATTAATAGGGACAGATGGGGTCATTCGTATTGCGACGTTAGAGGTGAAATTCTTGGATCGTCGCAAGACGGACAGAAGCGAAAGCATTTGCCAAAAATGTTTTCATTAATCAAGAACGAAAGTTAGAGGTTCGAAGGCGATCAGATACCGCCCTAGTTCTAACCATAAACGATGCCAGCTAGCGATCCGCCGAAGTTCCTCCGATGACTCGGCGGGCAGCTTCCGGGAAACCAAAGCTTTTGGGTTCCGGGGGAAGTATGGTTGCAAAGCTGAAACTTAAAGGAATTGACGGAAGGGCACCACCAGGAGTGGAGCCTGCGGCTTAATTTGACTCAACACGGGAAACCTCACCAGGCCCAGACACCGGAAGGATTGACAGAAGATCGGAAGAGCACACGTCTGAACTCCAGT
>NW_012062621.1:0-605 GCF_000956235.1 Wasmannia auropunctata | reverse complement strand
CAGACGTGTGCTCTTCCGATCTGGTGCAGATCTTGGTGGTAGTAGCAAATACTCCAGCGAGGCCCTGGAGGACTGACGTGGAGAAGGGTTTCGTGTGAACAGCCGTTGCACACGAGTCAGTCGATCCTAAGCCCTAGGAGAAATCCTATGTCAATGACGGCGTACTATACTCTAGTGTTGTCCTTAGCCAAAATGATCGATTACTGTAAAAAGTAAGAGAGAGATAGAGCGAACGACACACGCCCGTCGGGCGAAAGGGAATCCGGTTCCTATTCCGGAACCCGGCAGCGGAACCGCATACAATTCGGGCCCTCGTAAGAGTGTTCGTCGGGGTAACCCAAAATGACCTGGAGACGCCGTCGGGAGATCCGGGAAGAGTTTTCTTTTCTGTATAAGCGTTCGAGTTCCCTGGAAACCTCTAGCAGGGAGATAGGGTTTGGAACGCGAAGAGCACCGCAGTTGCGGCGGTGTCCGGATCTTCCCCTCGGACCTTGAAAATCCAGGAGAGGGCCACGTGGAGGTGTCGCGCCGGTTCGTACCCATATCCGCAGCAGGTCTCCAAGGTAAAGAGCCTCTAGTCAGATCGGAAGAGCACACGTCTGAAC
>NW_012062620.1:0-381 GCF_000956235.1 Wasmannia auropunctata | reverse complement strand
AGTGACTGGAGTTCAGACGTGTGCTCTTCCGATCTTACCCAGTTCCGACGATCGATTTGCACGTCAGAATCGCTACGGACCTCCATCAGGGTTTCCCCTGACTTCGTCCTGACCAGGCATAGTTCACCATCTTTCGGGTCCCAACGTGTACGCTCTGGGTGCGCCTCTTCTCGCGATGAGAACGAGACGCCCCGGGAGTGCGGAGCCGCATCGCGACGCGGCCCATCCTCCCTCGGTCGACAACCAGGGCCGACCTTCACTTTCATTGCGCCTTTAGGTATCCGCTGAGTCCCAATGACTCGCGTACATGTTAGACTCCTTGGTCCGTGTTTCAAGACGGGTCCTAAGAGTACCCAAAGCAGTAGCGTCGCCGACCGGTAA
>NW_012062619.1:0-323 GCF_000956235.1 Wasmannia auropunctata | reverse complement strand
AGACTGCAGGTTATGTATATAATTTTTTTAAAGATTATAAATATTTCTAAAAATGCAGTTTCTCTTTTGGAATATTCGAGGACATGGATATGATATTATTAAAGGAAATAAATAATTTTAAAAATTTCTCTATTTGAAAACTCGAGGACATATATATAATTTTTGTAAAGCATAGAAATATTTCTAAAAATACAACGTCTCACTTCGAGGATATGTATATGATTTTTTTATAGCGAAGAAATATTTCTAAAAATACAATTTCTTCTTTCGAAGACTCGAGCACACGTATATAATATTTTTAAAGCAAACAAATATTTCAAAAA
>NW_012062618.1:0-469 GCF_000956235.1 Wasmannia auropunctata | reverse complement strand
TCTCAATTGAATTGTGTTTATTACTTACGCAGTCTATATCCTAATTATTGTTTATCATGTTTGTTATGTGCATGATATAGTTAGAAATTGATCTTTGTTTTAAAAAAGTGGAATAACTGTTTAAAATCAGTTAAATTGATTTTCCGATTAAAAAAATTGAAACCTCGCAGTTTAAACTACGCGAACTCTATAACATTGAAGTTTTATACTATTGTTTGCAGATATAAGATTGGAGGTAAGTAATTATATTTAGAAACAATTTAATGTATGTCAACCGAATACATTTAAGGTCGAAAAATAAGAAAAAAACCGATTTTTATTTTTTTTGCCACGTTCCGACAAATAAAAAATTTGAAAAACATATTAAACATAATATGGCATAAGACTTATCTACTAAATTTTTTTAAAGTGGCCAATTTTTTAGATTTAGAGAAAAGTGCGATTTAAAATATTCTGGATTTTTTTAAAA
>NW_012062617.1:0-376 GCF_000956235.1 Wasmannia auropunctata | reverse complement strand
TTCAGAGTCCAATTTTTTATTATTAGTTTAATTTTTTTAATTTTTGACATTGAAATTACCTTACTAATCCCCTTAATCTTCCTAACTTTAAAATTCAATCTCTCCTTAATCACATGCTCTTTTATTTTTTTAATCATCTTAATTTACGGATTTTACATGGAATATTTAGAAAACTCTATTGATCGAAAATTATAACAATCTACAAAATCAAACTAAAAGGATATTAGTTAATTAATTCATAACATTTAAATTGCATTTAAAAATTATTTATATAAATATATCTTATTTCTTAAAGTAATTTTTACACTTTAATTTCGAATTAAACATCTGATTTAGCCTAAATCTAAGAAATTTAACTAAAACCAAAATAGAGGTA
>NW_012062616.1:0-454 GCF_000956235.1 Wasmannia auropunctata | reverse complement strand
TATCCCCTGTGTGCCTTGTCGACTCAGTTTATTAATTACAATTTATACGCAAGTTTATAAATTTTTGAAAACATCGAGATTCGAACCTGAGATCCCTAGAATAGCAGACTTATACGCTAACGCTGAGCTAATAATACATTGTACAAAAGACTTATTCTTTACATTCCATATTCTACATCTCTGAGTTCTCATGTCTAAACAAATACTGTAGAAACTGATTGAAATAGTTCCTGAAATATTTTTTATAAATGTATATTTAAAAAATTACAGATAGTAACATAAATCAAATAATTTCGCGCTTTTTATGCTTGCAAGGGAATCTCGCGAAATGTTAAATTCTGATCTTAACGAAACTTTTTACACATGTAGGTTATCTAAATGGATGAATTTAGAAATTACTAATTGGAGCTCAAAAACGGTTTAAAGGAATGAAACCCCTTATATGTTAATTAAT
>NW_012062615.1:0-363 GCF_000956235.1 Wasmannia auropunctata | reverse complement strand
CCGATCTTTTTACAGCTTGAAATCTCTACTTTTCAGATCGACACTTTAGAAAAGGATCCTATTTATTTTTTATGGAATTACATAGATTCAAATAAAAATGCGTCAATCTCCAAAAATGTGTACTAAATTTAAAAGGTTTCATGGCATAAACTGAAAATCGCACACAAATGCAGTTTACTGCTTTCGAAAGAGTGAATCTTTACCTTTAATTTGCTTTTTTGTTAAGCGTTGTACGATTTTTTTTCACCGAGTTATTCAACATTAAAGCAAAAATGGTCCTTTTTGCTTCAATTTGGAAAGTAGAGATATCAAGCTGTAAAATGCTTTTTTGATCATCTCGATACGATAGATCGGAAGAGCACA
>NW_012062614.1:0-300 GCF_000956235.1 Wasmannia auropunctata | reverse complement strand
TACATATAAGGGGTGGATTGATCCCTTTAAACCGTTTTTTAGCTCCATCTGATAATTTCTAAATTCATCTATTTAAGTGACCTCAAAGTAAACCAAGTTTCATTAAAATCAGAATTTGATACTTCGCGAGGTTCCCTTGTTAGAAGTAGTCACGTAGAAGTGATACACTAACACAACAATCAAAATCCAAGTTGTATACATGATTTTAAAAAAATTAATTTAATAAATTAAAAATATAGTATTACTAAAAAGAAGTGAAATCAAAATATTATTTTAAGTATATTTATTGTAATTGAATTA
>NW_012062613.1:0-398 GCF_000956235.1 Wasmannia auropunctata | reverse complement strand
TCACCACCAAAGTGTTAAGGCGGGTGCGCGACGACGAGAGTGGGCGCAAGCAGTCTGTTGGTACTAAAACGACCCTCAGCCAGGCGTGGTCCGGGAATTGTATCCGTGGACCGCAATGTGCGTTCGAAATGTCGATGTTCATGTGTCCTGCAGTTCACAAGTTGACGCGCAATTAGCTGCGTTCTTCATCGACCCACGAGCCAAGTGATCCACCGTTCAGGGTAATCGTTCATCTTGCGTGCTTTCGCAACGCTGTCAAACATGTTTCGGTATTTGCTTCACTCCTCTCTCTCGTGGCCATCTCTCGCCGGGGCTTCACCATCTCTCTCTCCTCGTCTTCCACTCGGCCACTCTCTCGGCGCGCGGGCAGCGCAGATCGGAAGAGCACACGTCTGAAC
>NW_012062612.1:0-398 GCF_000956235.1 Wasmannia auropunctata | reverse complement strand
TCGCAAAGTTATAAGCATTTGAAAATTGGAACTGCGAATTTTGAAAAAAATTCATATCTCATGACTATATTGATAAAAAAATTTGAAAAAAATCATGGTAACTTCTTCCGATGGGTACTATAATATATAAAAATTTCAGCCAAATAAAAAATCCAAAAATTCACGGGTGGCACACTTGGGATGGAATGCCCCATATATATAATATATAATATATATATATATTATTTAATATTGAAGAAAGAAGTCAAATTAAAAACTTGATATTTTTACTGTCTTGAGTGTATATCCTAATACAATTCAACGTACTTCGTATATTAATTGTCTTTTCCCATCATAGATCATAAACATTTTGAGCCGTTTATTAGCTCCTTTTCATGTCCACATCACTAGATCGGAAG
>NW_012062611.1:0-385 GCF_000956235.1 Wasmannia auropunctata | reverse complement strand
TATCCCCTGTGTGCCTTGTCGACTCAGTCGCTCAACAAAAAAGCAAATTGAAGGTAAAGATTCACTCTTTCGAAAGCAGTAAACTGCATTTGTGTGCGATTTCTAGTTTATGCCATAAACCTTTTAAATTTAGTACACATTTTTAGAGATTTGACGCATTTTCATTTGGACCTATGTAATTTTATAAAAAATAAATAGGATCCTTTTCTAAAGTATCGATTTGGAAAGTAGAGATTTCAAGCTGTAAAATGCTTTTTTGATCATCTCGGTACGATCATTTTTGACGAAGTTACACTCTCCTGAATTTTGCCTATTTTTGGATGGTAGAGTAAGGTGATCTTTTATAGATCGGAAGAGCACACGTCTGAACTCCAGTCACTTAGGC
>NW_012062610.1:0-303 GCF_000956235.1 Wasmannia auropunctata | reverse complement strand
TATTCCCTTATATCTTCACCGCCTCAAGCCATATAAGAATTTGTCTTTCCCTATCCCTGCCCCTTTGATTGGGTATAATAATTTACAGTATCACTAACTACTTTAATGACCTGATAACACATTTAACCCCATCTGGTACTCCATTCCTTTTAATGCCTTTTATAGTCATTATTGAGTCAATCAGCCTACTTATTCGGCCTTTCACTCTAGCCATCCGACTAACTGCTAATATAATTGCTGGCCACTTACTCCTATCCCTTTTAGGATCTTCAGGTCAATCTATCTCTAATATATTTATACTAA
>NW_012062608.1:0-504 GCF_000956235.1 Wasmannia auropunctata | reverse complement strand
TATCCCCTGTGTGCCTTGTCGACTCAGTTTCTCCCTATGATAGCGGCGCGTAGCCGCTCAGCCCTGACGCTAGATCGACGATGCGATACTCAGACGTCGAGGAACGTGCGTACTCAAAGTACGTAGAAAAATTTCGCTAAGGCGTACAAGTAAAGCGGGAAGAGAAATCCGCCAGGGATCTCGCACTTCCGTCGCACTCGTATACGTGGAGTTGATGTTCAGTAAGCGCCACGATTCATCCGATCACGTTCGTCTGAGAACGAGGGAAGATCGCGGGACCAACACTATGTGCGCGCCACATAAGAGCCATTCGGTCTATCGACACCGACTCGTGGCAATGCTGTGTTTGTATATAATATTATATTGGACGGCACGCTTCGGCAAGCGCGAGCGAACACCGGACGTTTCGTCGAACGAGTCGCCGAATACGTCGAACGATGTAACTCACCCTCCGTGCGAGAGTCGACGACTTCTCCAGATCGGAAGAGCACACGTCTGAACTCC
>NW_012062607.1:0-843 GCF_000956235.1 Wasmannia auropunctata | reverse complement strand
CAGGCGTGTGCTCTTCCGATCTTCCGTGCCTCCTCGCGCGCTGCCCGCGCGCCGAGAGAGTGGCCGAGTGGAAGACGAGGAGAGAGAGATGGTGAAGCCCCGGCGAGAGATGGCCACGAGAGAGAGGAGTGAAGCAAATACCGAAACATGTTTGACAGCGTTGCGAAAGCACGCAAGATGAACGATTACCCTGAACGGTGGATCACTTGGCTCGTGGGTCGATGAAGAACGCAGCTAATTGCGCGTCAACTTGTGAACTGCAGGACACATGAACATCGACATTTCGAACGCACATTGCGGTCCACGGATACAATTCCCGGACCACGCCTGGCTGAGGGTCGTTTTAGTACCAACAGACTGCTTGCGCCCACTCTCGTCGTCGCACACCCGCCTTAACACTTTGGTGGTGCGCGCGACGATATAGAGAGAGGAGCGTACGAGCGATCGTTGGACGTTCGCCGAGCTGAGCGAGACGCGCTCCCTCCCATCTTTCGGGGCCGTGCTGGCCTCCGAGGAGGAGAGAGGAGCCAGTCTTCCCTGGGCGTCGTCCGAAATGACACAAACGAGTGGGAGAGGAGAAGAATGAGGGTTGTTGACCGAGGCGTCAACGAGATCTGGCGCGGGCGCGCGCGCGACGAAGGTGTCGCGCCGCCGCCGCCCGGAGACCAAGAGCGCCCCAAGTACAAGTGGAGATATATATATAAGATACGTTCGCCCGAGGAGAGAAGAGACGCGACGACGGGACCTCGAACGCGAGAGTTCACGTCGCGCCGCTCCGCGCCGCGCCCTGCGTAAGGCCGCCCACGTACTCTCGGTGAGAGGTGCGCCTCGAGAGAGGTGCCG
>NW_012062606.1:0-476 GCF_000956235.1 Wasmannia auropunctata | reverse complement strand
AGTTCAGACGTGTGCTCTTCCGATCTCGACGTTAGAGGTGAAATTCTTGGATCGTCGCAAGACGGACAGAAGCGAAAGCATTTGCCAAAAATGTTTTCATTAATCAAGAACGAAAGTTAGAGGTTCGAAGGCGATCAGATACCGCCCTAGTTCTAACCATAAACGATGCCAGCTAGCGATCCGCCGAAGTTCCTCCGATGACTCGGCGGGCAGCTTCCGGGAAACCAAAGCTTTTGGGTTCCGGGGGAAGTATGGTTGCAAAGCTGAAACTTAAAGGAATTGACGGAAGGGCACCACCAGGAGTGGAGCCTGCGGCTTAATTTGACTCAACACGGGAAACCTCACCAGGCCCAGACACCGGAAGGATTGACAGATTGATAGCTCTTTCTTGATTCGGTGGGTGGTGGTGCATGGCCGTTCTTAGTTGGTGGAGCGATTTGTCTGGTTAACTGAGTCGACAAGGCACACAGGGGATA
>NW_012062605.1:0-422 GCF_000956235.1 Wasmannia auropunctata | reverse complement strand
TCAGACGTGTGCTCTTCCGATCTGATATATAGTTTACTTATATCATTCCTTATTTTTTTTAAATTCATATCATGTTCCATTTCATTTTATTTTTTATTTGATTTGATTCATATTTTATATATTTGTTTATTTATTTGACTTTATTTATTTTACTTATATCATTACTTATTTTTTTATTTAATTCATATCATGTTCTACTTCATTTTATTTTTTATTTGATTCACATTTTATATATTTGTTTATTTATTTAATTTTATTTATTTTACTTATATCATTCCTTATTTTTTATTTAATTCATGTCATGTTTTATTTTATTTTATTTTTTATTTGATTTGATTCATATTTTATATAATTTATATACATACATTTTATTTTATTTTATTGAAAAAATGAATCGTATAAAGATCGGAAGAGCACACGTC
>NW_012062604.1:0-394 GCF_000956235.1 Wasmannia auropunctata | reverse complement strand
GAGTTCAGACGTGTGCTCTTCCGATCTTAATATTATATACAAACACAGCATTGCCACGAGTCGGTGTCGAGAGACCGAATGGCTCTTATGTGGCGCGCACATAGTGTTGGTCCCGCGATCTTCCCTCGTTCTCAGACGAACGTGATCGGATGAATCGTGGCGCTTACTGAACATCAACTCCACGTATACGAGTGCGACGGAAGTGCGAGATCCCTGGCGGATTTCTCTTCCCGCTTTACTTGTACGCCTTAGCGAAATTTTTCTACGTACTTTGAGTACGCACGTTCCTCGACGTCTGAGTATCGCATCGTCGATCTAGCGTCAGGGCTGAGCGGCTACGCGCCGCTATCATAGGGAGAATGAGAAACTGAGTCGACAAGGCACACAGGGGATA
>NW_012062603.1:0-549 GCF_000956235.1 Wasmannia auropunctata | reverse complement strand
TTGAATAACTCGATGAAAAAAAATTGCTCATTGCTGATCGGGTACTGAAATTAAAGCTAAAGATTTACGCTTTCGAACGATGTAAACCTCATTTGCGTGTGATTTTTATTTTATTTTTTGGAACTTTGCAAAGTTCGCAAAAAAAATTCGTCAAATCTCAAAATCTCCCCCAAAATTTGCAAGGTTCCACGATCTGAATTAAATTTTGCACATAAAGGCGGCTTACAGTTTTCGAAAGCGTGAATCTTTAGCTTTAATTTGAGCAGTCGGCGAGCATTGTGCGAATTTTTTTTCACCGAGTTATTCAACATTGAAGTAAAAATGATCCTTATGCTTTAACATTCAATAACTCGGTGAAAAAAAATTGCAAAATGCTCAACGAGTGCGCAAATTAAAGATAAAGATTCAGGCTTTCGAATGCTGTAAACCGCATTTATGTGCGATTTTTAATTCACGGTCGAGGAATCTTACAAAATTCGTAACAAATTTTGCACATCTTTATTTGTATTCGTAATGCTCCGTAAGAGATCAGTAAGATCGATAAAAAGT
>NW_012062601.1:0-404 GCF_000956235.1 Wasmannia auropunctata | reverse complement strand
GTCAGACGTGTGCTCTTCCGATCTATTGAAGCGGAGAAGTCGTCGACTCTCGCACGGAGGGTGAGTTACATCGTTCGACGTATTCGGCGACTCGTTCGACGAAACGTCCGGTGTTCGCTCGCGCTTGCCGAAGCGTGCCGTCCAATATAATATTATATACAAACACAACATTGCCACGAGTCGGTGTCGAGAGACCGAATGGCTCTTATGTGGCGCGCACATAGTGTTGGTCCCGCGATCTTCCCTCGTTCTCAGACGAACGTGATCGGATGAATCGTGGCGCTTACTGAACATCAACTCCACGTATACGAGTGCGACGGAAGTGCGAGATCCCTGGCGGATTTCTCTTCCCGCTTTACTTGTACGCCTTAGCGAAACTGAGTCGACAAGGCACACAGGGGATA
>NW_012062600.1:0-302 GCF_000956235.1 Wasmannia auropunctata | reverse complement strand
GAGTTCAGACGTGTGCTCTTCCGATCTGTTATCACACGCCACCGGTAGTGCCTCAATTGCGTTTATACTGCAAGCTGCCCCGAAGACGGCGAGTCTGAGAGTATGCATGTATACTCGAATCTTGCCCTCTGAGGGATACATGCCCTTGCAATGAAGGTGGATCAGGTGTCCTGGCTTTACGAAGTCCAGTGCGCCGGGCTGGTCAATGTTGTTTGGAGCCATAACTCCTAGCGGCCGTCCTTGGCGGTTGCGTTGTCCTAATGCTCGAGGACGTCTGGGCAGTCGCGTTTGTGAAGGAGCCG
>NW_012062599.1:0-500 GCF_000956235.1 Wasmannia auropunctata | reverse complement strand
ATCCCCTGTGTGCCTTGTCGACTCAGGTCTGGTTGTCGACCGAGGGAGGATGGGCCGCGTCGCGATGCGGCTCCGCACTCCCGGGGCGTCTCGTTCTCATCGCGAGAAGAGGCGCACCCAGAGCGTACACGTTGGGACCCGAAAGATGGTGAACTATGCCTGGTCAGGACGAAGTCAGGGGAAACCCTGATGGAGGTCCGTAGCGATTCTGACGTGCAAATCGATCGTCGGAACTGGGTATAGGGGCGAAAGACTAATCGAACCATCTAGTAGCTGGTTCCCTCCGAAGTTTCCCTCAGGATAGCTGGCACTCGGCCGTTCCGCACGGAACGCGCGCGAGTCTCATCTGGTAAAGCGAATGATTAGAGGCCTTGGGGCCGAAACGACCTCAACCTATTCTCAAACTTTAAATGGGTGAGATCTCTGGCTTTCTTGAACTATGAAGCCACGAGAATCTCTCTATCGGAAGATCGGAAGAGCACACGTCTGAACTCCAGTCA
>NW_012062597.1:0-302 GCF_000956235.1 Wasmannia auropunctata | reverse complement strand
GTGTGCTCTTCCGATGATTTCTAAAAAACGTTTTTTAAACGTTTATTTAATATTTTTTTAATATTTATTTAACGTTAATTTTACATTTGAAATAATGATTTGAGTATACATTTTTTAAACGTTTATTTAACATTTTTAAAATATTTATTTAACGTTAATTTTACATTTGAAATAATGATTTAAGCATACATTTTTTAAATGTTTATTTAATATTTTTTAAATATTTATTTTACGTTAATTTTACATTTGAAATAATGATTTGAGTATACATTTTTTTAAACGGTTATTTAATATTTTTTAAA
>NW_012062596.1:0-481 GCF_000956235.1 Wasmannia auropunctata | reverse complement strand
CGTGTGCTCTTCCGATCTGCGTTCCGTGCGGAACGGCCGAGTGCCAGCTATCCTGAGGGAAACTTCGGAGGGAACCAGCTACTAGATGGTTCGATTAGTCTTTCGCCCCTATACCCAGTTCCGACGATCGATTTGCACGTCAGAATCGCTACGGACCTCCATCAGGGTTTCCCCTGACTTCGTCCTGACCAGGCATAGTTCACCATCTTTCGGGTCCCAACGTGTACGCTCTGGGTGCGCCTCTTCTCGCGATGAGAACGAGACGCCCCGGGAGTGCGGAGCCGCATCGCGACGCGGCCCATCCTCCCTCGGTCGACAACCAGGGCCGACCTTCACTTTCATTGCGCCTTTAGGTATCCGCTGAGTCCCAATGACTCGCGTACATGTTAGACTCCTTGGTCCGTGTTTCAAGACGGGTCCTAAGAGTACCCAAAGCAGTAGCGTCGCCGACCGGTATCCGTCGCACGCGCCGACCCCCGCG
>NW_012062594.1:0-735 GCF_000956235.1 Wasmannia auropunctata | reverse complement strand
GTGACTGGAGTTCAGACGTGTGCTCTTCCGATCTACACCGGACGTTTCGTCGCCGAAGACGTCTAACGATGTAAATCACCCTCCGTGCGAGAGTCGACGACTTCTCCGCTTCAATAGCGAGAAGAACGACCGACGTGCATCGCAACGATCACGGTCCGTGTTTCATATACGTTCGAGAAGCCGTACGGGGCGTACGAGACACGAGTAACGTGTACGCACGACCGCATCGTACCGCTCGGCTAGCCGAGCGCACCGCACCTCTTATAGTACCCAACCGACCGGACAAGCGGTCGGCGACGCACGGTCTTATGCACGGCCGCTTATGGGCGCGAACGTCGATAGACCGAGGCGCGCGGGACTTAGCCGCTGGAAGCGAGGTACCGCCGCGGCGTGTTGCTTTGGCCAAGTGTACCTCCGGCGCCGAAAATTCTTCGCTATCGGGGCGAACGGACGACGGGGGTGCACGGGGGTGGTAGGGTGGCCGAATAAACGTGCGGGCGCGCGAATCGACGTAATATTAAGGGGGCTAGCGGGGAAGCGTCGATCGACCAGGTTTACCTCCGGACCCGACCGAGCCGAAAATTTTCTAAGTCCCGCGCGGCGTGTTGCTTTCGCGCGGCGTGTTGCTTTCGCCGCGATTACCTCCGGCGCCGAAAATTCTTCGCTATCGGGGCGAACGGACACGTAATAACTTCGTATAGCATACAACTGAGTCGACAAGGCACACAGGGGATA
>NW_012062593.1:0-334 GCF_000956235.1 Wasmannia auropunctata | reverse complement strand
AAAATTACAGCCAACCTGCCCCAACAACAAAATTATATATAAATAACCAAATTTAATAAAATTATAAACAAAGGAAAAAAATGTATAATTAAAAGAATATATTCCTTTACTATACTTATATGAAATCTTCCCCCCTGCTTTCTACCTCCTCCATGTTGAACATAGGAAAATAAATACAAAGAATAAGCACTTCTAAAAAAACAAAGTAACATTAAATTACCTAATAAAACAAAATCTCAATTCAAAACTACTATTAAAATTAAAATCTCTCTAATAAAATTTAAAGAAAAAGGAAAAGAAAAATTAGCAGAACACAATAAAAATCATCATAATG
>NW_012062592.1:0-305 GCF_000956235.1 Wasmannia auropunctata | reverse complement strand
AAACTGCATTTGTGTGCGATTTTTTTAATAAATCATAAAATTAATGTTATATTATTGACTAATTGCTTAAATTTTAGCAATTACTAAACATGCCACGCTAAGTCCCGTAAGGGTGTCGGTCTTTAAAAGTATCTCATCGGTGTTTAAACCTATGTAATTCCATAAAAAATCAATAGGATCGTTTTCTAAAGTGTCGAACTGAAAAGTAGAGATTTCAAGCTATGAAATGTTTTTTTGAACATCTCGATATGATCATTTTTGACAAAGTTACACTCATTTGAAGCTTGTCTATAGATCGGAAGAGC
>NW_012062591.1:0-391 GCF_000956235.1 Wasmannia auropunctata | reverse complement strand
TAAAAATGTAATAGAATTTCTACTCAGTAAGGGTATAAGTGTTGACGATGTTGCTACTAGGAATGGATGGACACCACTACACTATGCAGCATGGAACGGTCAATTAGAGGCTGCTAAGTTTCTTGTTGAGAGAGGTGCTAATATTAATGCTGTAGACACTACTACTGATGGTAGAAAACCTATCCATGTTGCTGCTCAGGGAGGTAGTAAAAATGTAATAGAATTTCTACTCAGTAAGGGTATAAGTGTTAATGATACTGATAAGAATGGATGGACACCACTACACTATGCAGCATGGAAAGGTCATTTAGAAGTTGCTAGGTTTCTTGTTGAGAGAAGTGCTAATATTAATGCTGTAGACACTACTACTGCTGTCTCTTATACACATCTC
>NW_012062590.1:0-322 GCF_000956235.1 Wasmannia auropunctata | reverse complement strand
CAGACGTGTGCTCTTCCGATCTGGCGAGTCTGAGAGTATGCATGTATACTCGAATCTTGCCCTCTGAGGGATACATGCCCTTGCAATGAAGGTGGATCAGGTGTCCTGGCTTTACGAAGTCCAGTGCGCCGGGCTGGTCAATGTTGTTTGGAGCCATAACTCCTAGCGGCCGTCCTTGGCGGTTGCGTTGTCCTAATGCTCGAGGACGTCTGGGCAGTCGCGTTTGTGAAGGTGCCGGAAAGTCATAGGTTGGGTGAGGATGTTCCGACTCTCTCGGTGTCCTTGATTCCCTCTAGATCGGAAGAGCACACGTCTGAACTCC
>NW_012062589.1:0-425 GCF_000956235.1 Wasmannia auropunctata | reverse complement strand
TTGCCGCTGACGGCAGAGTATAGGCTCGACGCTTCAGCGCCATCCATTTTCAGGGCTAGTTGCTTCGGCAGGTGAGTTGTTACACACTCCTTAGCGGATTCCGACTTCCATGGCCACCGTCCTGCTGTCTTAAGCAACCAACGCCTTTCATGGTGTCCCATGAGCGTCGAGTTGGGCGCCTTAACTCTGCGTTTGGTTCATCACACAGCGCCAGTTCTGCTTACCAAAAATGGCCCACTTGGCACTCTGATCCGATAGAGAGATTCTCGTGGCTTCATAGTTCAAGAAAGCCAGAGATCTCACCCATTTAAAGTTTGAGAATAGGTTGAGGTCGTTTCGGCCCCAAGGCCTCTAATCATTCGCTTTACCAGATGAGACTCGCGCGCGTTCCGTGCGGAAAGATCGGAAGAGCACACGTCTGAACT
>NW_012062587.1:0-340 GCF_000956235.1 Wasmannia auropunctata | reverse complement strand
TGTGTGCCTTGTCGACTCAGTCCCTTACCTACATTAGTCTATCGACTAGAGGCTCTTACCTTGGAGACCTGCTGCGGATATGGGTACGAACCGGCGCGACACCTCCACGTGGCCCTCTCCTGGATTTTCAAGGTCCGAGGGGAAGATCCGGACACCGCCGCAACTGCGGTGCTCTTCGCGTTCCAAACCCTATCTCCCTGCTAGAGGTTTCCAGGGAACTCGAACGCTTATACAGAAAAGAAAACTCTTCCCGGATCTCCCGACGGCGTCTCCAGGTCATTTTGGGTTACCCCGACGAACACTCTTACGAGGGAGATCGGAAGAGCACACGTCTGAACTC
>NW_012062586.1:0-514 GCF_000956235.1 Wasmannia auropunctata | reverse complement strand
CTGGGCAGTCGCGTTTGTGAAGGTGCCGGAAAGTCATAGGTTGGGTGAGGATGTTCCGACTCTCTCGGTGTCCTTGATTCCCTCTCGGGGTTTCTTTGGGCCCGGGGTCAGGGTCGAGCTCTCCGGATTACCTCCGCGCGGGTACCGGATCACTCACGATGTTTCAACACTTTGATTCTCGTGAGAATTCCGACTCTCTTGGTGTCCTTGATTCCCTCGCGGGGTTTCTTTGGGCCTGGGGGTCAGGGTCTGGCTCTTCTCCGATTATTCACGGTGTCTGAACACTGTGACTCGCGGGAATTCCGACTCTCTTGGTGTCCCTTTGATTCCCTCGCGGGGTTTCTTTGGGCCCGGGGTCAGGGTCGAGCTCTCCGGATTACCTCCGCGCGGTTACCGGATCACTCACGATGTTTCAACACTTTGATTCTCGTGAGAATTCCGACTCTCTTGGTGTCCTTGATTCCCTCGCGGGGTTTCTTTGGGCCTGGGGAGATCGGAAGAGCACACGTCTGAA
>NW_012062585.1:0-490 GCF_000956235.1 Wasmannia auropunctata | reverse complement strand
AGATGCCTAAGTGACTGGAGTTCAGACGTGTGCTCTTCCGATCTGGAAGAGAAATCCGCCAGGGATCTCGCACTTCCGTCGCACTCGTATACGTGGAGTTGATGTTCAGTAAGCGCCACGATTCATCCGATCACGTTCGTCTGAGAACGAGGGAAGATCGCGGGACCAACACTATGTGCGCGCCACATAAGAGCCATTCGGTCTCTCGACACCGACTCGTGGCAATGCTGTGTTTGTATATAATATTATATTGGACGGCACGCTTCGGCAAGCGCGAGCGAACACCGGACGTTTCGTCGAACGAGTCGCCGAATACGTCGAACGATGTAACTCACCCTCCGTGCGAGAGTCGACGACTTCTCCGCTTCAATAGCGAGAAGAACGACCGACGTGCATCGCAACGATACGGTCCGTGTTTCATAGACGTTCGAGAAGCCGTACGAGACACGAGTAACGTGTACAGATCGGAAGAGCACACGTCTGAACTCCA
>NW_012062583.1:0-379 GCF_000956235.1 Wasmannia auropunctata | reverse complement strand
GAGTTCAGACGTGTGCTCTTCCGATCTTCCAATGGATCCTCGTTAAAGGATTTAAAGTGTACTCATTCCGATTACGGGGCCTCGGATGAGTCCCGTATCGTTATTTTTCGTCACTACCTCCCCGTGCCGGGAGTGGGTAATTTGCGCGCCTGCTGCCTTCCTTGGATGTGGTAGCCGTTTCTCAGGCTCCCTCTCCGGAATCGAACCCTGATTCCCCGTTACCCGTTACAACCATGGTAGGCGCAGAACCTACCATCGACAGTTGATAAGGCAGACATTTGAAAGATGCGTCGCCGGTGCTAGGACCGTGCGATCAGCACAAAGTTATATCGTATAACTTCGTATAATGTAACTGAGTCGACAAGGCACACAGGGGATA
>NW_012062582.1:0-300 GCF_000956235.1 Wasmannia auropunctata | reverse complement strand
GATTTTAAGTTAACAAAAACTTTAAACCTTCAAAGTTTAACATATAATTTTAAATTTTTTTATAAATCTTAAACAATAATTTTAACTTTAATTTATTAGATTAATCCAATAATGTTTTTGATATCTTTAAATTTGCAATTTAATATTTTTATAAACTATAATATAATACTACTATTAACAAAAATATTAAAACTTTAAAATTTACATCTTAATAAATGTTATGTCTGATTAAAGTAATAAACTGTAAATTTATTTAAGAAATTTAATTTTCTAACATTATTTTAACTACACTCTTTATTC
>NW_012062581.1:0-323 GCF_000956235.1 Wasmannia auropunctata | reverse complement strand
GTTGCAGATAGAGCCATGGTGAAGAGGACCTTTTTTGTTCCTCTCGACGAGTTCTATAAGGGAAAAATACCAAACCTAAAAAAATCCAAAAAAAACCTTTTTTTGGAACATAACAAGTCCTGTAACTTTTAAGCCGCAACAGATACAAGGTTGGTGCATAGGACCTTTTTTGTAGGGCTCGTCAAGATCTATAAGAAACCACCTTTGGATTTTTCAAAATACGAAATTTTTCAATTTTCAAAATTTTCAAAAAAGTCCCCAGGGCGAACTGAGATAGCTACGGCACTTTGACTTGTGGGAGGTGATAGAGGGGGTCGTCCTCT
>NW_012062580.1:0-380 GCF_000956235.1 Wasmannia auropunctata | reverse complement strand
TGAAATGCTTTTTCGATCGTTATGTTATGATAATTTTTGACAAAGTTGCTCTATCTTGAATTTTTAGAAATTATCGATATATTAACGCAGTGTCCGGTCAATTAGTTTGGTGACTGTATATACCTATATATATATATATACAGGGTGTCCCAAAAAAGTCGTATGTATTTTCACTGGCAGATTCTGAGGAGTATTCTAAGACGAAAACTCTTATACGAAAATGTCGAGGCTATAATACTGTTACGCTCGTGTCTTCGCCCGCGTCGTTCGATGTACCAGCGAGCCGGTCCAGCTGTCAGATGTTTCCCTGACGACGCGTTGTCGTCTGTCAAACGAGCGACACATTAGATTTACTGAGTCGACAAGGCACACAGGGGATA
>NW_012062578.1:0-397 GCF_000956235.1 Wasmannia auropunctata | reverse complement strand
TAATATTTTACCTAACGGAAAAAATTTCTGCGAATAAGTACTAAATTTTTACTAAAAATAAAAATTTATCGAAATTTTTATTTCTATATTTCCATACAAATATTTATTTTTTGGAAAAATATATCTACGCAATAGTACCACTAATTACAATTTTCTAAAATCAAGAAAGTGATAAAAGTAATGTTACATAAAAATCCATAAATTTTTAGAAAATAGTACAACAATTTATAAATTTTGAAAAATGAGGAAGAACAAAATCTTCAGTAGTTAAAACATTTACTTATTTGTAGAATACTACGATTATTTAGGAATGACTATAGAAATCTACCAGAATCAACGTATCATAAAACTATTGAACTTTGAATCCAAAAGATCGGAAGAGCACACGTCTGAACTC
>NW_012062577.1:0-424 GCF_000956235.1 Wasmannia auropunctata | reverse complement strand
TGAATCTTTAACTTTAATTTGCTTTTTTGTTGAGCGTTGTACGATTTTTTTTTACCGAGTTATTCAACATTAAAGCAAAAGTGGTCCTTTTTGCTTCAATTTGGAAAGTAGAGATTTCAAGCTGTAAAATGCTTTTTGTATCATCTCGATACGATTATTTTGTACGAAGTAACACTCTTGAATTTGTCCTATTTTGGTATGGTAAAGTAAAGTAGATCTTTATTTTGGTCATATGTATTCTGTAATTTAAAATAGTACAAGCTTCAAATGAGTGTAACTTCGTCAAAAATGATCATATTGAGATGTTCAAAAAAGCATTTTATAGCTTGAAATCTCTACTTTTTAGATCGACACTTTAGAAAACAATCCTATTGATTTTTTATGGAATTACATAGGTCCAAATGCTGTCTCTTATACACATCTC
>NW_012062576.1:0-496 GCF_000956235.1 Wasmannia auropunctata | reverse complement strand
GACTCGTTCGACGAAACGTCCGGTGTTCGCTCGCGCCTTGCCGAAGCGTGCCGTCCAATATAATATTATATACAAACACAGCATTGCCACGAGTCGGTGTCGAGAGACCGAATGGCTCTTATGTGGCGCGCACATAGTGTTGGTCCCGCGATCTTCCCTCGTTCTCAGACGAACGTGATCGGATGAATCGTGGCGCTTACTGAACATCAACTCCACGTATACGAGTGCGACGGAAGTGCGAGATCCCTGGCGGATTTCTCTTCCCGCTTTACTTGTACGCCTTAGCGAAATTTTTCTACGTACTTTGAGTACGCACGTTCCTCGACGTCTGAGTATCGCATCGTCGATCTAGCGTCAGGGCTGAGCGGCTACGCGCCGCTATCATAGGGAGAATGAGAACAAAAATATACATGATCTTTTTTTAACAAAACCCGACGTTGTGCGTATACTCCTCGGAGTGTACATGCACAGATCGGAAGAGCACACGTCTGAACTC
>NW_012062575.1:0-378 GCF_000956235.1 Wasmannia auropunctata | reverse complement strand
AGTTCAGACGTGTGCTCTTCCGATCTTATTGAAATAAGCTACATCTAAAATAGTTTACATTTATTACTCTATAATAGCATTTTGCTATTTGATCATTACAAAATAACTCTAAAAGATGTGATCTTTTTTTAATTAAATAAATTTAATTAAATACATATCTGCGATCTGTTTTTACTTCTATTATGTTTTCATTAATTTAATTAATATGGAATTTATACGCTTAAGCAACTTACACTATGATATGTGTCAACTTATCCGGCTATCGGGGTAAATTGGCTACATTGCAGCATGTTCGTATTTCACTTACTATAAAAAAACTATACAGTATACAGAATCGTTCCTGGCATGAAAATGTAGAGAAAGGTTCATTCTATCATA
>NW_012062574.1:0-307 GCF_000956235.1 Wasmannia auropunctata | reverse complement strand
ACTGGAGTTCAGACGTGTGCTCTTCCGATCTATTTTTTATTAAAACAATGGAGTTAAATAATTTAAAACAGTTCAAATTTTATCCAAATTTGGATTAAATTCTATTGTTTTATTTAAAAGTAACTATATTGTTTTAGTTAAAAATAACTATTTATTAAGTAAAAGCAGTGACGACTTAAGAGGATCCTAAATCCTAGATCAAACTCCAAAAATCCGCTGTTTTACCGACAATTTGTGAGTATGTATGCGTGCGATATTGATGTAGTAGTGTGTAGTGATGTGTCATGTTTATTACCACATCAATATA
>NW_012062572.1:0-327 GCF_000956235.1 Wasmannia auropunctata | reverse complement strand
TAATTGCTGGCATTTGCACAGAGACATCAGTCGCGACTTATCCCCACTACGTTAAATATGCCCGGAACCTTAGGTGTCAGGTTCAAACATGAATAATCTCAGTCTCATACAGATTGACGAGATATGGACTTCGCAAGTTCGTTGTGGTGCATATTCGCACTTGTATGTAAAATAGTGTGTGCCAGATCGGTGTCTACTTTTAGCGTTTTACACATTTATAAACATCGTAATATGTTTCTTTTTTTACATTACATTATAAACATTATAATATGTTTCCTTTTTTACATTATAATAACAATAATAACAACAAATAAAACATTTGTATGT
>NW_012062571.1:0-473 GCF_000956235.1 Wasmannia auropunctata | reverse complement strand
TATCCCCTGTGTGCCTTGTCGACTCAGTAAATGGATGGCGCTGAAGCGTCGAGCCTATACTCTGCCGTCAGCGGCAAGTGGGGCGGCCGTGCGGGGCGTTCACGCGCGCCGTACGCGCCGCCACGAAGCCCTGACGAGTAGGAGGGTCGCGGCGGTGTGCGCAGAAGGGTCTGGGCGCGAGCCTGCCTGGAGCCGCCGTCGGTGCAGATCTTGGTGGTAGTAGCAAATACTCCAGCGAGGCCCTGGAGGACTGACGTGGAGAAGGGTTTCGTGTGAACAGCCGTTGCACACGAGTCAGTCGATCCTAAGCCCTAGGAGAAATCCTATGTCAATGACGGCGTACTATACTCTAGTGTTGTCCTAGCCAAAATGATCGATTACTGTAAAAAGTAAGAGAGAGATAGAGCGAACGACACACGCCCGTCGGGCGAAAGGGAATCCGGAGATCGGAAGAGCACACGTCTGAACTCCAG
>NW_012062570.1:0-499 GCF_000956235.1 Wasmannia auropunctata | reverse complement strand
CACGGACCAAGGAGTCTAACATGTACGCGAGTCATTGGACTCAGCGATACCTAAGGCGCAATGAAGTGAAGGTCGGCCCTGGTTGTCGACCGAGGGAGGATGGGCCGCGTCGCGATGCGGCTCCGCACTCCCGGGGCGTCTCGTTCTCATCGCGAGAAGAGGCGCACCCAGAGCGTACACGTTGGGACCCGAAAGATGGTGAACTATGCCTGGTCAGGACGAAGTCAGGGGAAACCCTGATGGAGGTCCGTAGCGATTCTGACGTGCAAATCGATCGTCGGAACTGGGTATAGGGGCGAAAGACTAATCGAACCATCTAGTAGCTGGTTCCCTCCGAAGTTTCCCTCAGGATAGCTGGCACTCGGCCGTTCCGCACGGAACGCGCGCGAGTCTCATCTGGTAAAGCGAATGATTAGAGGCCTTGGGGCCGAAACGACATCAACCTATTCTCAAACTTTAAATGGGTGAGATCTCTGGCAGATCGGAAGAGCACACGTCT
>NW_012062569.1:0-439 GCF_000956235.1 Wasmannia auropunctata | reverse complement strand
TGCTCTTCCGATCTTTGTACAAATAAAATCGATATTTTCGAGAATATCGAAATCAAGACGATATTTATTTTCGATATCGATAACGAGATCGAGATAAGAATTAACTTTTCGATATTTATGCGGGACAAGACAATATTTTTTAAAATATCGTCTCGTCTCGTCTTGGTGCATTACTAGTTCTGACAGTAATCATGAGTACGTTATCTCTGGTCCGGACCAAGCTAGAACACATGATTTTGCTAAAGAACTGAGGAATGATTTAAAGAAGCTCTTGTCCTTTTTCTGATTTCACATTGGCAAAGTAACGATGTTAGCCGCTTTTATAGGCAATAAGACTATTTTATTAAATTTTATTAATTGTTATTCATTCAGCGTCGTTAATGGTAATGTTGTCAAAACGGAGAAATTAGATTTTTTTGTCCTTCAGATCGGAAGAGCA
>NW_012062568.1:0-320 GCF_000956235.1 Wasmannia auropunctata | reverse complement strand
GCTCTTCCGATCTTTTTTGAACCAAAAATCGAAAAATCTGAAAAATAAATATGACTATTTTTCCCTCGGACAATTTTTTATATTTTTCGATTTCTGCAATAAAAATTTTTCATAAAGGCCCTCATGTCAAAAATCGAAGAATGACCATGTAGGAGTTGACCTAGGTCAATTTTTTATATTTTTCGATTTCTGCAATAAAAATTTTTCATAAAGGCCCTCATGTCAAAAATCGAAGAATGACCATAGTAGGAGTTGACCTAGGTCGATTTTTTATATTTTTCGATTTCTGCAGTAGAAATTTTTCATAAAGGCTCTCATGT
>NW_012062567.1:0-344 GCF_000956235.1 Wasmannia auropunctata | reverse complement strand
CTAAGTGACTGGAGTTCAGGCGTGTGCTCTTCCGATCTCGTTTATTTTGGTGACTCTGAATAACTTTGTGCTGATCGCACGGTCCTAGCACCGGCGACGCATCTTTCAAATGTCTGCCTTATCAACTGTCGATGGTAGGTTCTGCGCCTACCATGGTTGTAACGGGTAACGGGGAATCAGGGTTCGATTCCGGAGAGGGAGCCTGAGAAACGGCTACCACATCCAAGGAAGGCAGCAGGCGCGCAAATTACCCACTCCCGGCACGGGGAGGTAGTGACGAAAAATAACGATACGGGACTCATCCGAGGCCCCGTAATCGGAATGAGTACACTTTAAATCCTTTA
>NW_012062566.1:0-940 GCF_000956235.1 Wasmannia auropunctata | reverse complement strand
GTCGACTCAGTCCCGACCGAGCCGAAAATTTTCTAAGTCCCGCGCGGCGTGTTGCTTTCGCGCGGCGTGTTGCTTTCGCCGCGATTACCTCCGGCGCCGAAAATTCTTCGCTATCGGGGCGAACGGACGACGGGGGTGCACGGGGGTGGTAGGGTGGCCGAATAAACGTGCGGGCGCGCGAATCGACGTAACATTAAGGGCCGCTACCGCGGGGTAAGCGTCGTAACGGCCAGGTTTACCTCGGACCCGACCGAGCCGAAAATTTCTAAGTCCCGCGCGGCGTGTTGCTTTCGCGCGGCGTGTTGCTTTCGCCGCGATTACCTCCGGCGCCGAAAATTCTTCGCTATCGGGGCGAACGGACGACGGGGGTGCTCTTCCGATCTTAGGGTGGCCGAATAAACGTGCGGGCACGCGAATCGACGTAACATTAAGGGCTTTAGCGGGGAAGCGTAGATCGGCCAGGTTTACCTCCGGACCCGACCGAGCCGAAAATTTTCTAAGTCCCTCGCGGCGTGTTGCTTTCTCGCCGCGTGTTGCTTTTCGCCGACGGGGCCGACAGGCGCTCCGCGGCCAAGTACCTCGCCTGACCCGTCGGGCTCGCGCTCGGTCAGGTTAGCGCTCGGTCAGGTTAGCGCTCGGTCAGGTTAGCGCTCGTTCGGTCTCGCGCTCGGTGGTCAGGTTAGCGCTCGGTTAGGCTAGCGCGTACGTCGGGCCTACCGCCGGCGGGTCTGTCGCGCGCTCCGCGGCTAAGTCCCGCGCCGCGTGTTGCTTTCACCGACGGGGCTGGGCGCGCGGCTAAGTCCCTCGCCGCGTGTTGCTTTCGCTTCACGGGGCTGGGCGCACGGCTAAGTCCCTCGCCGCGTGTTGCTTTCGCCCCGCGGGGCTGGGCGCGCGGCTAAGTCCCTCGCCGCGACTGAGTCGACAAGGCACACAGGGGATA
>NW_012062564.1:0-361 GCF_000956235.1 Wasmannia auropunctata | reverse complement strand
CGTGTGCTCTTCCGATCTGACGGGCGATGGCGCCGTACGGCAAACCGGGCTCGTGCGACGACCGGCCCGTGGACCGGCCGCCTAGTAGGTAAGTGTCACATTGTTTTGAGCCTTTCGACTCACGAGACTCCTAGAGATATCATTGCCACCTTTGACTAGAGAGGATACGGCCTTAGAGGCGTTCAGGCATAATCCCACGGATGGTAGCTTCGCACCACCGGCCGCTCGACCGAGTGCGTGAACCAAATGTCCGAACCTGCGGTTCCTCTCGTACTGAGCAGGATTACTATCGCAATGACTAGTCATCAGTAGGGTAAAACTAACCTGTCAGATCGGAAGAGCACACGTCTGAACTCCAGTC
>NW_012062563.1:0-326 GCF_000956235.1 Wasmannia auropunctata | reverse complement strand
GATAGCGGCGCGTAGCCGCTCAGCCCTGACGCTAGATCGACGATGCGATACTCAGACGTCGAGGAACGTGCGTACTCAAAGTACGTAGAAAAATTTCGCTAAGGCGTACAAGTAAAGCGGGAAGAGAAATCCGCCAGGGCTCTCGCACTTCCGTCGCACTCGTATACGTGGAGTTGGTGTTCAGTAAGCGCCACGATTCATCCGATCACGTTCGTCTGAGAACGAGGGAAGATCGCGGGACCAACACTATGTGCGCGCCACATAAGAGCCATTCGGTCTCTCGACACCGACTCGTGGCAATGCTGTGTTTGTATATAATATTATAT
>NW_012062562.1:0-448 GCF_000956235.1 Wasmannia auropunctata | reverse complement strand
GTGTATAAGAGACAGTCTTCGGATCGTTCGGACGTCTTCGGTTAATTTCGTTACCGAGTCGATGAGGTCTTCTTGTAGAAAGAGACGATAAGCGAATAGAAGAGGAGAGCGCTCTCATTCCCCTTACCGCAAATTTGGCAACCCCCTTGCCGATGAATCCACTCTACGCTCCATCCATTGATTCTTAGATCCATGGTTCGGATTCCACACCCGTGTGCTCCCTGCATGGAGGACTGGAGAGAGCATATCGGTGGTGGGGGTTTCATCTAAGGGTGCGTTCCGATATTCACTTGCAGTACTGGCAGCACTGCAAATGCTGTTCCGATATACGTCGCAGTAAACTTTCAGGCTACGGTCCGATTCACGCTCACAGCGCTATTATCGTATTTACAATTGGTCCGATTCGCTCCCTGAGCGCTGTCTCTTATACACATCTCTGAGCGGGCTG
>NW_012062561.1:0-325 GCF_000956235.1 Wasmannia auropunctata | reverse complement strand
GGAGTTCAGACGTGTGCTCTTCCGATCTGAGGAAACGTCGTATCCTTGCGTTCGCGGCGTTTCTACCATTCAAACGTCGAATCTCGACGTGCGAAGCGCGGAACCGCCGGATCCGAGCGCCCGCGACGTTCCCACCGCTCAAACGTCGATTCTCGCCGTTTGAAGCGAGGAAACGTACGTATCCTTGCGTTCGCGGCGTTTCCACCATTCAAACGTCGAAGTCTCGACGTGCGAAGCGCGGAACCGCCGGATCCGAGCGCCCGCGACGTTCCCACCGCTCAAACGTCGATTCTCGCCGTTTGAAGCGAACGTAATAACTTCGTAT
>NW_012062560.1:0-467 GCF_000956235.1 Wasmannia auropunctata | reverse complement strand
TCAGACGTGTGCTCTTCCGATCTAAGGTTTCCGTAGGTGAACCTGCGGAAGGATCATTAACGTTCCGGAGGTCCTGCTCTTTGCGCCCTTCTCGTGAGCGCGCGCTGAGTCGGCGACTGTAAGGACACACAGAGAGAAGAGAAGAGAGAGAGATCAGTGGAATTGACGGACGATATTGGAGAGCGCGCGTGTCAACGACGCGCACGCAATCCGAGCTAGCCGAGAGCGCGCCTATCTCTATGTTCTCGCGCGCGCTTGTGCCGTGTCACGATGCCGAAGCAAGGACGAGGTAATCTCGTTCGGCGCCGCGTTCCGCTCGCGCGAGTCACGCACTCCGTGAGCCGCGACACGCGCGCCGCTTCGCGCAACGCACGTACGAGACGTTGCACGCGAGAGACAGGAGGATAAGAGCCGCATATATTTGGAGAGAGGAATCGTGACTGAGTCGACAAGGCACACAGGGGATA
>NW_012062559.1:0-304 GCF_000956235.1 Wasmannia auropunctata | reverse complement strand
TTCAGACGTGTGCTCTTCCGATCTGTACATGTTTTTTCTTTCCAATGTCAGGCAAAAGTGAGCGAGTTTCCACATAAAGACAGAGTATTGTAGAGGGGGAAATAAGTGGGGATAGAAGGAAGAGGGGATGTTAGTCTGTTTCATAATAATTACAAGAAATATTTAGAAAGTCTTAGACGCAAACATGTAAAGGCTGTTCTGCGATTGGAACTCAAAGATGCTTACAATCAGTTATATCACACCAGAAATCAAATTTTTAACTTAAACAGAAAAATTTCTAATTTATAGATCGGAAGAGCACACG
>NW_012062558.1:0-401 GCF_000956235.1 Wasmannia auropunctata | reverse complement strand
CCTAAGTGACTGGAGTTCAGACGTGTGCTCTTCCGATCTTGAGAACGAGGGAAGATCGCGGGACCAACACTATGTGCGCGCCACATAAGAGCCATTCGGTCTCTCGACACCGACTCGTGGCAATGCTGTGTTTGTATATAATATTATATTGGACGGCACGCTTCGGCAAGCGCGAGCGAACACCGGACGTTTCGTCGAACGAGTCGCCGAATACGTCGAACGATGTAACTCACCCTCCGTGCGAGAGTCGACGACTTCTCCGCTTCAATAGCGAGAAGAACGACCGACGTGCATCGCAACGATCACGGTCCGTGTTTCATAGACGTTCGAGAAGCCGTACGAGACACGAGTAACGTGTACGCACGACAGCATCGTACCGCTCGGCTAGCCGAGCGCATCGA
>NW_012062557.1:0-356 GCF_000956235.1 Wasmannia auropunctata | reverse complement strand
TACGAAAACATAGAAACCGCTTAAATGCAACATCAGCCAGAATCATTTTGTGTATGAACTCATGGCTTACGTGTAGTCTTCGCGACAAAATTAAACATTATTCGCAATAGTAATAATAATTATTGTAATAATAATAAACACTTGTTGAAATGTAAAATACATTACATAATTACTATATTACACGGCTCTACAAAAAAAATTTTGTTCCTTGTCCTAAAGTTTATTTTACGATTTTCCGGTTAATAGTGCACAAAAACGACAAAAAAATACTTTTTTACCCTGTAAAGTTTGCTTTTGTGACAGTTATAGTAATAATACTCATTTTCGAGTTTTTATAGGAGATCGGAAGAGCACAC
>NW_012062555.1:0-354 GCF_000956235.1 Wasmannia auropunctata | reverse complement strand
TCTTCCGATGTTACTCATAAATTTTATAATTTCTTAATTTCTTAAAACAAGAGTATTACTTTAATAAGATGTAATTATTTTAATAAAAGCTAAAAATAAGATTTGGTTAAGTAAAATTAAAAATACTTGTTATTTATAAAACAAATGTAATTTAAATTAACATAAATTATGTACATATGTATATACATATATACAGAGTATCCCATTTTATAGTTGACAGTTAAATATTTGGAAATCACGAGGTTTAAAAAAAAAATGTTTCCGACAAAAGTTATAAGGTTTCGAGAGGAACATAAAATAATAACATTGCTTTGACCCTGAGTGGCGTCATCAAGGAGATCGGAAGAGCACACG
>NW_012062553.1:0-546 GCF_000956235.1 Wasmannia auropunctata | reverse complement strand
TGACTATTTTTCCCTCGGACAATTTTTTATATTTTTCGATTTCTGCATAAAATTTAAAAAATTTTTTTGACCAAAAATCGAAAAATCTGAAAATAAATATTATTTTTCCCTCGGGACAATTTTTTTATATTTTTTCGATTTCTGCAATAAAAATTTTTCGAAAATTTTTCTGACCAAAAATAGAAAAATCTGAAAAATAATTATGACTAATTTGCCCTCGGACAATATTTTATATTTTTCGATTTCTGCAATAAAAATTTATCGAAAATTTTTCTGAACCAAAAATTGAAAAATCTGAAAAATAATTATGACTATTTTGACTTCGGACAATTTTTTATATTTTTCGATTTCTGCAATAAAAATTTTTCATAAATTTTTCTGAACCAAAAATTGAAAAATCTGAAAAATAATTATGACTAATTTGCCCTCGGACAATTTTTTATATTTTTCGATTTCTGCAATAAAAATTTATCGAAAATTTTTCTGAACCAGAAATTGAAAAATCTGAAAAATAATTATGACTAATTTGCCAGATCGGAAGAGCAC
>NW_012062552.1:0-483 GCF_000956235.1 Wasmannia auropunctata | reverse complement strand
TGACTGGAGTTCAGACGTGTGCTCTTCCGATCTATGGGACACCATGAAAGGCGTTGGTTGCTTAAGACAGCAGGACGGTGGCCATGGAAGTCGGAATCCGCTAAGGAGTGTGTAACAACTCACCTGCCGAAGCAACTAGCCCTGAAAATGGATGGCGCTGAAGCGTCGAGCCTATACTCTGCCGTCAGCGGCAAGTGGGGCGGCCGTGCGGGGCGTTCACGCGCGCCGTACGCGCCGCCACGAAGCCCTGACGAGTAGGAGGGTCGCGGCGGTGTGCGCAGAAGGGTCTGGGCGCGAGCCTGCCTGGAGCCGCCGTCGGTGCAGATCTTGGTGGTAGTAGCAAATACTCCAGCGAGGCCCTGGAGGACTGACGTGGAGAAGGGTTTCGTGTGAACAGCCGTTGCACACGAGTCAGTCGATCCTAAGCCCTAGGAGAAATCCTATGTCAATGACGGCGTACTATACAGATCGGAAGAGCACACG
>NW_012062550.1:0-432 GCF_000956235.1 Wasmannia auropunctata | reverse complement strand
CTTCGCACGTCGAGATTCGACGTTTGAATGGTGGAAACGCCGCGAACGCAAGGATACGACGTTTCCGAGCTTCAAACGGCGAGAATCGACGTTTGAGCGGTGGGAACGTCGCGGGCGCTCGGATCCGGCGGGGCGGCGCTTCGCACGTCGAGATTCGACGTTTGAATGGTAGAAACGCCGCGAACGCAAGGATACGACGTTTCCGAGGCTTCGAAACGGCGAGAATCGACGTTTGAGCGGTGGGAACGTCGCGGGCGCTCGGATCCGGCGGTTCGGCGCTTCGCACGTCGAGATTCGACGTTTGAATGGTAGAAACGCCGCGAACGCAAGGATACGACGTTCCGAGGCTTCGAAACGGCGAGAATCGACGTTTGAGCGGTGGGAACGTCGCGGGCGCTCGGATCCGGCGGTTCGGCGCTTCGCACGTCGAGA
>NW_012062549.1:0-399 GCF_000956235.1 Wasmannia auropunctata | reverse complement strand
ACTGGAGTTCAGACGTGTGCTCTTCCGATCTATAGTATTAATAACACTTAGATTATTCAAAGAAACTACATCTTCGTAATCAGTATCCAGAGTTTCAATGACTACTCTCGCATCGAGCATATCACCGAGCCATTCTCGTTTTTGATATCCTTTAACGTACACGATAGCCTCGTCGGTACCATCCTCTTCACCAAACACAGCTGTTGCAATCAGGTGTTTCGCCATGCTGTACGGAATCATCCCGTCTTCCCATCTCAATCCATGGTGATAAGCAATCAACCAGGAAGCGCCAGACTTGTCGAATTTTGTTAAAGAATTCCATGGCATAGGAATCGCAAAAATGTAATGCGAAAGAACTGTACCTCTTCTCAGGACAGCCACTTCTTTTACGATAAATCT
>NW_012062548.1:0-334 GCF_000956235.1 Wasmannia auropunctata | reverse complement strand
CTAGCTCGGATTGCGTGCGCGTCGTTGACACGCGCGCTCTTCAATATCGTCCGTCAATTCCACTGATCTCTCTCTCTTCTCTTCTCTCTGTGTGTCCTTACAGTCGCCGACTCAGCGCGCGCTCACGAGAAGGGCGCAAAGAGCAGGACCTCCGGAACGTTAATGATCCTTCCGCAGGTTCACCTACGGAAACCTTGTTACGACTTTTACTTCCTCTAAATGATCAAGTTTGGTCATCTTCCCGGCAACATCGGCAATGCCGACGCATTGCCGCGCACCAGTCCGAAGACCTCACTAAATCATTCAATCGGAGATCGGAAGAGCACACGTCTGA
>NW_012062547.1:7859-8544 GCF_000956235.1 Wasmannia auropunctata | reverse complement strand
TTATAACCGAATCTTATTTATCCAAAGCACTACGGTTGTGAGAACCGTACTGATGAGCATACCCTAACAAATGTATGCCATACAACATCAATATGACTTAAATTCACATGCATTTCTTTTTTAAACATAGAGAATATTGTTGTAACAACCGCAGCAATTTTTTCCGTGTGTTTGTGTATATCCGCAACTATTGTATGTAATAATGTTTTTATATATGTATATTTATTTGTATTACAAATTTTTCATATACTATAAATCATTGGCTGTGGAACGTTTTCATGCGACCCAGGTACTTTGTCTGACTATTAGTTTCATGTTTGTATATATCTGCAAATAATTTATATACTATAAAACATGTGGAATATTGCATTTTAAAACGACCCGGGCACGCCAAGTTTTTTCTTCATTATAATCTAGTTTATCACTTTTCCTTTTTTCAATTTTTGAATATTTTTCATAAATAAGGGTATTTGTGGACACCTCACCCACTCGTCACCGATCCAGCTGAGGTAGGTCTCAGTCGACGCGTCGGACTCTGAAACACACGATAAGTACCCGTCAAAGGGATCGCAAACGTACGCGAGCCGAGAAAATACGAGAAATAGGATCGCGCAGAGCGACCAACCAGCGACGAGTGATTGTCGACGAACACATCTCGTTCCGTAACGAGCGCATGTCACGTTCA
>NW_012062547.1:0-477 GCF_000956235.1 Wasmannia auropunctata | reverse complement strand
CTTGCCAGCCCGCTCAGAGATGTGTA
This sequence comes from Wasmannia auropunctata, assembly GCF_000956235.1. NCBI lineage: Eukaryota > Metazoa > Arthropoda > Insecta > Hymenoptera > Formicidae > Wasmannia > Wasmannia auropunctata. The sequence continues at coordinate 451 of NW_012062547.1, read as the reverse complement.
TAAGAGACAGTCCCACCACTTTACATTTTTTTTTTAATTTTTAAATTTTTTTTGTGACCAAATTAAAGGCTATTTAAATATGAATTCAACCATATGTGATAAAGTTTTTTTCCAAAGTATCATTTTCGAGAAATAATTACAAACGCCTCTATGCGCACACCATATCCGTACTCGCTTACGCTACCCGCACCCAGCAATTCTTCACGTAGTACAATCTGCTCGGATTTTTTGCATTTAACAAGGGATAACAATGAAAGGAAAGGAATAACAATAAAAGGAAAAATATTTGACCACAAATATGATGATCATGAAAATAATGTTGTATGCAAAAAGATTACTTACATCATGATTCACCAAACTGATTAATTTGAACCATAAATATTATATTTACATTATTTGTAATTTTATTAATATCACTTTAATATATCGCTAGTCCGGAACAATAGAGGCA
>NW_012062545.1:0-505 GCF_000956235.1 Wasmannia auropunctata | reverse complement strand
TTGGGCGCGAGCCTGCCTGGAGCCGCCGTCGGTGCAGATCTTGGTGGTAGTAGCAAATACTCCAGCGAGGCCCTGGAGGACTGACGTGGAGAAGGGTTTCGTGTGAACAGCCGTTGCACACGAGTCAGTCGATCCTAAGCCCTAGGAGAAATCCTATGTCAATGACGGCGTACTATACTCTAGTGTTGTCCTAGCCAAAATGATCGATTACTGTAAAAAGTAAGAGAGAGATAGAGCGAACGACACACGCCCGTCGGGCGAAAGGGAATCCGGTTCCTATTCCGGAACCCGGCAGCGGAACCGCATACAATTCGGGCCCTCGTAAGAGTGTTCGTCGGGGTAACCCAAAATGACCTGGAGACGCCGTCGGGAGATCCGGGAAGAGTTTTCTTTTCTGTATAAGCGTTCGAGTTCCCTGGAAACCTCTAGCAGGGAGATAGGGTTTGGAACGCGAAGAGCACCGCAGTTGCGAGATCGGAAGAGCACACGTCTGAACTCCAGTCAC
>NW_012062544.1:0-357 GCF_000956235.1 Wasmannia auropunctata | reverse complement strand
TATCCCCTGTGTGCCTTGTCGACTCAGTACCAACACTATGTGCGCGCCACATAAGAGCCATTCGGTCTCTCGACACCGACTCGTGGCAATGCTGTGTTTGTATATAATATTATATTGGACGGCACGCTTCGGCAAGCGCGAGCGAACACCGGACGTTTCGTCGAACGAGTCGCCGAATACGTCGAACGATGTAACTCACCCTCCGTGCGAGAGTCGACGACTTCTCCGCTTCAATAGCGAGAAGAACGACCGACGTGCATCGCAACGATCACGGTCCGTGTTTCATAGACGTTCGAGAAGCCGTACGAGACACGAGTAACGTGAGATCGGAAGAGCACACGTCGAACTCCAGTCACT
>NW_012062543.1:0-461 GCF_000956235.1 Wasmannia auropunctata | reverse complement strand
ACTGGAGTTCAGACGTGTGCTCTTCCGATCTCATAGGATTTCTCCTAGGGCTTAGGATCGACTGACTCGTGTGCAACGGCTGTTCACACGAAACCCTTCTCCACGTCAGTCCTCCAGGGCCTCGCTGGAGTATTTGCTACTACCACCAAGATCTGCACCGACGGCGGCTCCAGGCAGGCTCGCGCCCAGACCCTTCTGCGCACACCGCCGCGACCCTCCTACTCGTCAGGGCTTCGTGGCGGCGCGTACGGCGCGCGTGAACGCCCCGCACGGCCGCCCCACTTGCCGCTGACGGCAGAGTATAGGCTCGACGCTTCAGCGCCATCCATTTTCAGGGCTAGTTGCTTCGGCAGGTGAGTTGTTACACACTCCTTAGCGGATTCCGACTTCCATGGCCACCGTCCTGCTGTCTTAAGCAACCAACGCCTTTCATGTGTCCCATGAGCGTCGAGTTGGGCGCC
>NW_012062542.1:0-342 GCF_000956235.1 Wasmannia auropunctata | reverse complement strand
GAGTTCAGACGTGTGCTCTTCCGATCTATCTCGCACTTCCGTCGCACTCGTATACGTGGAGTTGATGTTCAGTAAGCGCCACGATTCATCCGATCACGTTCGTCTGAGAACGAGGGAAGATCGCGGGACCAACACTATGTGCGCGCCACATAAGAGCCATTCGGTCTCTCGACACCGACTCGTGGCAATGCTGTGTTTGTATATAATATTATATTGGACGGCACGCTTCGGCAAGCGCGAGCGAACACCGGACGTTTCGTCGAACGAGTCGCCGAATACGTCGAACGATGTAACTCACCCTCCGTGCGAGAGTCGACGACTTCTCCGCTTCAATAGCGAGAA
>NW_012062541.1:0-650 GCF_000956235.1 Wasmannia auropunctata | reverse complement strand
CCTTGTCGACTCAGTTGAAGCGTCGAGCCTATACTCTGCCGTCAGCGGCAAGTGGGGCGGCCGTGCGGGGCGTTCACGCGCGCCGTACGCGCCGCCACGAAGCCCTGACGAGTAGGAGGGTCGCGGCGGTGTGCGCAGAAGGGTCTGGGCGCGAGCCTGCCTGGAGCCGCCGTCGGTGCAGATCTTGGTGGTAGTAGCAAATACTCCAGCGAGGCCCTGGAGGACTGACGTGGATAAGGGTTTCGTGTGAACAGCCGTTGCACACGAGTCAGTCGATCCTAAGCCCTAGGAGAAATCCTATGTCAATGACGGCGTACTATACTCTAGTGTTGTCCTAGCCAAAATGATCGATTACTGTAAAAAGTAAGAGAGAGATAGAGCGAACGACACACGCCCGTCGGGCGAAAGGGAATCCGGTTCCTATTCCGGAACCCGGCAGCGGAACCGCATACAATTCGGGCCCTCGTAAGAGTGTTCGTCGGGGTAACCCAAAATGACCTGGAGACGCCGTCGGGAGATCCGGGAAGAGTTTTCTTTTCTGTATAAGCGTTCGAGTTCCCTGGAAACCTCTAGCAGGGAGATAGGGTTTGGAACGCGAAGAGCACCGCAGTTGCGGCGGTGTCCGGATCAGATCGGAAGAGCACACGTCT
>NW_012062540.1:0-317 GCF_000956235.1 Wasmannia auropunctata | reverse complement strand
ACTGGAGTTCAGACGTGTGCTCTTCCGATCTCGGCGCCGAAAATTCTCCGCTATCGAGGCGAACGGACGACGGGGGTGCACGGGGGCACTAGGGTGGCCGAATAAACGTGCGGGCACGCGAATCGACGTAACATTAAGGGCTTTAGCGGGGAAGCGTAGATCGGCCAGGTTTACCTCCGGATCCGACCGAGCCGAAATTTTTCTAAGTCCCGCGCGGGCGTGTTGCTTTCGCGCGGCGTGTTGCTTTCGCCGCGATTACCTCCGGCGCCGAAAATTCTCCGCTATCGAGGCGAACGGACGACGGGGGGTGCACGGGA
>NW_012062539.1:0-305 GCF_000956235.1 Wasmannia auropunctata | reverse complement strand
GAGTTCAGACGTGTGCTCTTCCGATCTGGGAAGAGTTTTCTTTTCTGTATAAGCGTTCGAGTTCCCTGGAAACCTCTAGCAGGGAGATAGGGTTTGGAACGCGAAGAGCACCGCAGTTGCGGCGGTGTCCGGATCTTCCCCTCGGACCTTGAAAATCCAGGAGAGGGCCACGTGGAGGTGTCGCGCCGGTTCGTACCCATATCCGCAGCAGGTCTCCAAGGTAAAGAGCCTCTAGTCGATAGACTAATGTAGGTAAGGGAAGTCGGCAAATTGGATCCGTAACTTCGGAATAAGGATTGGCTCTG
>NW_012062538.1:0-301 GCF_000956235.1 Wasmannia auropunctata | reverse complement strand
GGAATTCCGACTCTCTTGGTGCCTTGATTCCCTCGCGGGGTTTCTTTGGCCCGGGGTCAGGGTCGAGCTCTCCGGATTACCTCCGCGCGGTTACCGGATCACTCACGATGTTTCAACACTTTGATTCTCGTGAGAATTCCGACTCTCTTGGTGTCCTTGATTCCCTCGCGGGGTTTCTTTGGGCCTGGGGTCAGGGTCTGGCTCTTCTCCGATTATTCACGGTGTCTGAACACTGTGACTCGCGGGAATTCCGACTCTCTTGGTGTCCTTGATTCCCTCGCAGATCGGAAGAGCACACGTC
>NW_012062537.1:0-316 GCF_000956235.1 Wasmannia auropunctata | reverse complement strand
ACTGGAGTTCAGACGTGTGCTCTTCCGATCTAAGTATCGACGATATAACGCAATGTCAATTACAGGCGGCAGGGAGAAGCTGAAACAGAAATATAACATGATTAACGAAAAATTATAATTTTCAGAAGAAGGACACTGTAAAATTTGGACCGAAGGGACCGCTATGAAAGAAAATTTGAAGGGAAAATTAAGAAGGGCCCGTCAAAAATATATTCAGTGCGCGTTCATTACTATTATTCTGTCCAGATGAATATACCTTATTCGTTTATCATCTCGTGTCTCTGCTGCAGCTTCTCCATGGCACGTGCAATAGACA
>NW_012062536.1:0-480 GCF_000956235.1 Wasmannia auropunctata | reverse complement strand
CTCTTCCGATCTAATTTCTCACTTCGAAGACTCGAGGACATGTATATAATATTTTTGAAGCAAATAAATATTTTTAAAAATGCATTTTATCGCTTTGAAGACTCGAGGACACGAATATAATTTTATTAGAGCTAAGAAACATTTTTACAAATGCAATCACTCACATCGAAGATTCGAGGACATGTATATAATTTTTTTAAAGCAAAGAAATATTTATAAACATGCAATCTCTCACTTCGAAGACTTTGGGACATGTATACAATTTTATTGAAGCAAAGAAATATTTTAAAAAATACAATCTCTTATTTTGAAGACACTAGGACATGTATATAATTTTTTCAAAACATATAAATATTTCTAAAAATGCAATTTCTCATTTTGAATATTCGAGAACATGGATATGATTTTATTAAAGCAAATAAATATTTTAAAAAATGCAATCTCTCATTTCGAAAACTCGAGGACATGTATATAATTTTA
>NW_012062535.1:0-314 GCF_000956235.1 Wasmannia auropunctata | reverse complement strand
CTCTTCCGATCTGTTATTAATTGCATGTTTAAAGACAAAACTGTAGTTATCAAACGGTACGTAATTAGCAAATGATACTTGCCCTACAATTATATTACAAAATAATCAAATTAATTAATAACTAAAATTGTATTTAAAATTGTTGTAATTCATATTTAATTGTTAAATTTAATTGTTAATTTAATTGTTAATTTTCATGTTTGTTTTCTTCGGATTTTTTAAATAAAATGTTTAAAGTGTACTTGAATGAGTTTTATTTTAGGATATTAGCATTAGTAGCTTATTTTAGATCGGAAGAGCACACGTCTGAACTC
>NW_012062534.1:0-460 GCF_000956235.1 Wasmannia auropunctata | reverse complement strand
TCAGACGTGTGCTCTTCCGATCTACTCCGAGGAGTATACGCACAACGTCGGGTTTTGTTAAAAAAAGATCATGTATATTTTTGTTTCTCATTCTCCCTATGATAGCGGCGCGTAGCCGCTCAGCCCTGACGCTAGATCGACGATGCGATACTCAGACGTCGAGGAACGTGCGTACTCAAAGTACGTAGAAAAATTTCGCTAAGGCGTACAAGTAAAGCGGGAAGAGAAATCCGCCAGGGATCTCGCACTTCCGTCGCACTCGTATACGTGGAGTTGATGTTCAGTAAGCGCCACGATTCATCCGATCACGTTCGTCTGAGAACGAGGGAAGATCGCGGGACCAACACTATGTGCGCGCCACATAAGAGCCATTCGGTCTCTCGACACCGACTCGTGGCAATGCTGTGTTTGTATATAATATTATATTGGACGGCACGCTAGATCGGAAGAGCACACGTCT
>NW_012062533.1:0-447 GCF_000956235.1 Wasmannia auropunctata | reverse complement strand
TGGAGTTCAGACGTGTGCTCTTCCGATCTAAATTCTCCGCTATCGAGGCGAACGGACGACGGGGGTGCACGGGGGCACTAGGGTGGCCGAATAAACGTGCGGGCACGCGAATCGACGTAACATTAAGGGCTTTAGCGGGGAAGCGTAGATCGGCCAGGTTTACCTCCGGACCCGACCGAGCCGAAAATTTTCTAAGTCCCTCGCGGCGTGTTGCTTTCTCGCCGCGTGTTGCTTTCGCCGACGGGGCCGACAGGCGCTCCGCGGCCAAGTACCTCGCCTGACCCGTCGGGCTCGCGCTCGGTCAGGTTAGCGCTCGGTCAGGTTAGCGCTCGGTCAGGTTAGCGCTCGTTCGGTCTCGCGCTCGGTGGTCAGGTTAGCGCTCGGTTAGGCTAGCGCGTACGTCGGGCCTACAGCCGGCGACTGAGTCGACAAGGCACACAGGGGATA
>NW_012062532.1:0-348 GCF_000956235.1 Wasmannia auropunctata | reverse complement strand
CCAGAAAATTTAGAGAGTATATAAATACATATACATAAACATAAAAAAATACATATCACCTAAGTAGCATAGTGTTATTTGTCATCATATTGACGGCATATAGCTACTTTGGACAAAAGAGGACCGTTAATTTAATTAGCGGGGGTGGTGGAGGGCCTTTACTGGCTAATTCATTTTAGCCCAATTAAATTTTATATAAAATTTCAAATTAAAAATATATAATTGGAAAACTTATCAAGTATACTCAATTTCTGTCGTTATGATATTATGACTTCTTGTATACATATGTATATTGAAACTTTTTATTGCACATTTTGATATCAAAATATATTGGAAGAGCACACGTCT
>NW_012062531.1:0-318 GCF_000956235.1 Wasmannia auropunctata | reverse complement strand
CAGACGTGTGCTCTTCCGATCTTAAGTTTTTTTCAGATATTATAGAATGAGAATGTCTTAAAATACATCAGAACTGAACTTTTTCAGATTTTTTAAGTTTTTTTCAGATATTACAGAATGAGAAATCTTTGAATACAACAGAATGAAACTTTTTCAGATTTTTTAAGTTTTTTCCAGATATTATAGAATGAGAATGTACTTAAATACATCAGAACTGAACTTTTTCAGATTTTTTAAGTTTTTTCAGATATTACAGAATGAGAAATCTTTGAATACAACAGAATGAAACTTTTTCAGATTATTTAAGTTTTTTTTCAG
>NW_012062529.1:0-446 GCF_000956235.1 Wasmannia auropunctata | reverse complement strand
GCAATCTCTCACTTCGAAGACTTTGGGACATGTATACAATTTTATTGAAAGCAAGAAATATTTTAAAAAATACAATCTCTTATTTTGAAGACACTAGGACATGTATATAATTTTTTCAAAGCATATAAATATTTCTAAAAATGCAATTTCTCATTTTGAATATTCGAGAACATGGATATGATTTTATTAAAGCAAATAAATATTTCTAAAAATGCAATCTGTCATTTCGAAAACTCGAGGACATGTATTTAATTTTTATAAAGCATAGAAATGTTTTTAAAAATGCAATTTCTCACTTGGAATAGTCGAGGATATGTATATAATGCTTTTAAAGCAAAGAAATTTTTTTCCAAAAATGCAATCTTTCACTCCGACGGATTGAGGATGTGCATATAATTTTTTGAAAAGCAATCAAAATTTTTTAAAAGATCGGAAGAGCACACGTC
>NW_012062528.1:0-363 GCF_000956235.1 Wasmannia auropunctata | reverse complement strand
CTTCCGATCTAACAAGAAAGGTGTTCTGCACCAACCTTCTATCTCGCACCGTTTAGCCTGTGGACTTTTTTAAAATTTTCAAAAAGAATTTTTTTTCTGAATTTGGAATGGGTGGTAATTTTTCCATATAGAACTCTACGAGAGGAACAAGGAAGGTCCTCTACACCAATTTCCTATCTCGCACCGTTTAGCCTGTGGACTTTTTTAAAATTTTCAAAAAGAATTTTTTTTTTGAATTTGGAATGGGTGGCAATTGTTCCTTATAGAACTCGACGAGAGGAACACGAAAGGTCCTCTGCACCAACCTTCTATCTCGCACCGTTTAGCCTGTGGACTTGCTTAAAGATCGGAAGAGCACACGTC
>NW_012062526.1:0-319 GCF_000956235.1 Wasmannia auropunctata | reverse complement strand
ATAGATGTCCTCGAGTCTTCGAAGTAACAGATTACATTTTACAGAACTATTCCTTTGCTTTAAAAACATTATATACATGTCCTCGAGTGTTCGAAGTGAGAGATTATGTTTATAGAAATTTTTATTGCTTTTCAAAAAATAATATGCACAGCCTCAATCCCTCGGAGTGAAAGATTGCATTTTTAGAGAAAAATTTCTTTGCTTTAGAAGCATTATATACCTATCCTCGACTATTCGAAGTGAGAAATTGCATTTTTAGAAACATTTCTATGCTTTATAAAAATTATATACATGTCCTCGGGTCTTCGAAGTAAGAAAT
>NW_012062525.1:0-317 GCF_000956235.1 Wasmannia auropunctata | reverse complement strand
CATTTGGAGCTTGTCTAGTTTAAAATTATGGAATACATATGCCAAAAATAAAAGATCACCTTACTCTACCATCCAAAAATAGGCAAAATTCAAAAAAGTGTAACTTCGTCAAAAATGATCGTATCAAGATGATCAAAAAAGCATTTTACAGCTTGAAATCTCTACTTTCCAAATTAATACTTAAGAAAACGATCCTACTGATCTTTCATAGAATTACACGGATAGAAAAGGAGACCCGACAAATCTCAAAATTTTTTACGAACTTCGACAAGTTTCATGGCGCGAATAAAAAATTGCAAATACAGTTTACAGTTTTC
>NW_012062524.1:0-377 GCF_000956235.1 Wasmannia auropunctata | reverse complement strand
TCAAATTAATATCCATATTATTTACAAAATATTTACAATTTTAATTACTCGATTCGCTCCTCTGCTAAAAGATTAATTTTAGTAAAATTCTTAAAGTAGTAGAATGTATAATGTGCTTTACTCATTTCTACATCCTTTATGTATCTTATAGGAAAGTTGTTCAATTTGGTCTAATTGATGTTAAATAAGTCTTCATTTTATCATTTAGTTTTATCATTTTATCATTTGTAGTACATATATATTCGATAATAAATAACAACTTTTTCACAGTTAAGAACATGCACTAAATAATAGAGAACCGAGTCATCTTCATATCTTAATATTACAATAATTAAACGATTGAGCTAGTGATGATGACGAGATCGGAAGAGCACACG
>NW_012062522.1:0-386 GCF_000956235.1 Wasmannia auropunctata | reverse complement strand
TGGAGTTCAGACGTGTGCTCTTCCGATCTGTTTTCTTTTCTGTATAAGCGTTCGAGTTCCCTGGAAACCTCTAGCAGGGAGATAGGGTTTGGAACGCGAAGAGCACCGCAGTTGCGGCGGTGTCCGGATCTTCCCCTCGGACCTTGAAAATCCAGGAGAGGGCCACGTGGAGGTGTCGCGCCGGTTCGTACCCATATCCGCAGCAGGTCTCCAAGGTAAAGAGCCTCTAGTCGATAGACTAATGTAGGTAAGGGAAGTCGGCAAATTGGATCCGTAACTTCGGAATAAGGATTGGCTCTGAGGAGCGGGGCGTGTCGGGCTTGGTCGGGAAGCGGGTCTGGCTGACGTGCCGGGCCTGGGCGAGGTGAACGCTCGGCGTTCTCGCG
>NW_012062521.1:0-513 GCF_000956235.1 Wasmannia auropunctata | reverse complement strand
ACGTGTGCTCTTCCGATCTAGTAAACATTTGTACAATGTTTATTTAATATTTATTCAATACGTATTCTTCATTAAATTTTCATTTGAGAAAATGATTTCAGTAAATATTTTTTAATATTTATGTTTAGTTAATATTAATTTAATGTTTATTTTTGAATTTGTTTTGGATCTGTAAAATAAATTACTTAATAGTTATTAAAATTTTGTTGACACATTATTACCCAAATAGCACCACTGATCCTTTTGATTTCAAAAAGAATTCACTTGCTTGAGTTCTTTTCGAATTCGCGTAATCTGTTCAAAATGAAGTAAAAAAGAATTCTTGATAGTTAAAAAGAATTTTTGATAGTTAAAAAAGTATTCCATAAGTATATTTTTTAACTTCTTTTTGACTTCGAGTCGAAAATAAAAAATGTTTCTAGAAACGACATAGAAACATTGGATGCAGCACGCTAGCGATCGAATAAAAAATCGGAAAACAACTTAATTTCATAAGACTTTTGATAAATTTTC
>NW_012062520.1:0-337 GCF_000956235.1 Wasmannia auropunctata | reverse complement strand
TATTTTAAATTTAATGCACCCCTGTTGCTGTAAACTTTTAAATCTGAGAGCATGTTTGCCACACTGAAAATTGCAAAGTTTGAACAAGTGCATGGACTTGCTAAAATTTTTCCCGGGGATGCGGTTTCCAGCGTCATAAAGTTGGAATCTTTCTTTTAATTGAAAAAAAAACAGTCGCTACGATTTTTTTTCACAAAGTTACAGCATTTTGAAGTAACCCTTGTATTTTTCTCATGTATGTTCGGCATTATCCGATGTGCACTATAGGGAGGTTGGCAATCGGATTTTGCACATTGTGTGAATGCAGATCGGAAGAGCACACGTCTGAACTCCAGTC
>NW_012062519.1:0-323 GCF_000956235.1 Wasmannia auropunctata | reverse complement strand
TCAGACGTGTGCTCTTCCGATCTTTATTAAAGATTGAAGGAAAATCTACAATAATAAAATAACAAAACTAAACAGACCAACGGAATAACAATAAGATATTTAGACAAATACAATGAGATTTCCTGTAAAAGCGCGAATTAAACCGCATTGGCAATTGAGACCCCTTATTGATCAATAAACTTTCTCCGCGTTCCACTTATTTAAACCGCGTCGGGGATTGAGTCTCATCTTTATTAAGTAATAAAATGGTAAAAGTTTTCGCGATATTTAAACAACCACGTGCCGGGACTCGCAAAAGATCGGAAGAGCACACGTCTGAACTC
>NW_012062518.1:0-353 GCF_000956235.1 Wasmannia auropunctata | reverse complement strand
TATCCCCTGTGTGCCTTGTCGACTCAGTCTTCAGCGCCATCCATTTTCAGGGCTAGTTGCTTCGGCAGGTGAGTTGTTACACACTCCTTAGCGGATTCCGACTTCCATGGCCACCGTCCTGCTGTCTTAAGCAACCAACGCCTTTCATGGTGTCCCATGAGCGTCGAGTTGGGCGCCTTAACTCTGCGTTTGGTTCATCCCACAGCGCCAGTTCTGCTTACCAAAAATGGCCCACTTGGCACTCTGATCCGATAGAGAGATTCTCGTGGCTTCATAGTTCAAGAAAGCCAGAGATCTCACCCATTTAAAGTTTGAGAAAGATCGGAAGAGCACACGTCTGAACTCCAGTCACT
>NW_012062517.1:0-675 GCF_000956235.1 Wasmannia auropunctata | reverse complement strand
TGCCAGCCCGCTCAGAGATGTGTATAAGAGACAGTGTCGTATCCTTGCGTTCGCGGCGTTTCCACCATTCAAACGTCGAATCTCGACGTGCGAAGCGCGGAACCGCCGGATCCGAGCGCCCGCGACGTTCCCACCGCTCAAACGTCGATTCTCGCCGTTTGAAGCTCGGAAACGTCGTATCCTTGCGTTCGCGGCGTTTCTACCATTCAAACGTCGAATCTCGACGTGCGAAGCGCGGAACCGCCGTATACGAGCGTCCGCGACGTTCCCACCGCTCAAACGTCCGATTCTCGCCGTTTGAAGCTCGGAAACGTCGTATCCTTGTCGTCGTCAGCGTTTCTACCATTCAAACGTCGAATCTCGACGTGCGAAGCGCGGAACCGCCGGATCCGAGCGCCCGCGACGTTCCCACCGCTCAAACGTCGATTCTACGTAATACTCGTATAGACGATACATTAGTACGAAGGTTATACGATAACCGCCGGATCCGAGCGCCCGCGACGTTCCCACCGCTCAAACGTCGATTCTCGCCGTTTGAAGCTCGGAAACGTCGTATCCTTGCGTTCGCGGCGTTTCCACCATTCAAACGTCGAATCTCGACGTGCGAAGCGCGGAACCGCCGGATCCGAGCGCCCGCGACGTTCCCACCGCTCAAACGTCGATTCTCACTGAGTC
>NW_012062516.1:0-425 GCF_000956235.1 Wasmannia auropunctata | reverse complement strand
TGAGTGAGAGAGAGCGGCGCGCGGATCGTCACCTGCCGTTCGACACGATTCCTCTCTCCAAATATATGCGGCTCTTATCCTCCTGTCTCTCGCGTGCAACGTCTCGTACGTGCGTTGCGCGAAGCGGCGCGCGTGTCGCGGCTCACGGAGTGCGTGACTCGCGCGAGCGGAACGCGGCGCCGAACGAGATTACCTCGTCCTTGCTTCGGCATCGTGACACGGCACAAGCGCGCGCGAGAACATAGAGATAGGCGCGCTCTCGGCTAGCTCGGATTGCGTGCGCGTCGTTGACACGCGCGCTCTCCAATATCGTCCGTCAATTCCACTGATCTCTCTCTCTTCTCTTCTCTCTGTGTGTCCTTACAGTCGCCGACTCAGCGCGCGCTCACGAGAAGGGCAGATCGGAAGAGCACACGTCTGAACTC
>NW_012062515.1:0-439 GCF_000956235.1 Wasmannia auropunctata | reverse complement strand
CCTAAGTGACTGGAGTTCAGACGTGTGCTCTTCCGATCTTTCTCGAACGTATATGAAACACGGACCGTGATCGTTGCGATGCACGTCGGTCGTTCTTCTCGCTATTGAAGCGGAGAAGTCGTCGACTCTCGCACGGAGGGTGATTTACATCGTTAGACGTCTTCGGCGACGAAACGTCCGGTGTTCGCTCGCCGCGGCGGTACATCGCTTCCAGCGGCTAAGTCCCGCGCGCCTCGGTCTATCGACGACCGCGCCCATAAGCGGCCGTGCATAAGACCGTGCGTCGCCGACCGCTTGTCCGGTCGGTTGGGTACTATAAGAGGTGCGATGCGCTCGGCTAGCCGAGCGGTACGATGCGGTCGTGCGTACACGTTACTCGTGTCTCGTACGGCTTCTCGAACGTCTATGAAAACTGAGTCGACAAGGCACACAGGGGATA
>NW_012062514.1:0-728 GCF_000956235.1 Wasmannia auropunctata | reverse complement strand
GACTGGAGTTCAGACGTGTGCTCTTCCGATCTGCCAGGCGTGGTCCGGGAATTGTATCCGTGGACCGCAATGTGCGTTCGAAATGTCGATGTTCATGTGTCCTGCAGTTCACAAGTTGACGCGCAATTAGCTGCGTTCTTCATCGACCCACGAGCCAAGTGATCCACCGTTCAGGGTAATCGTTCATCTTGCGTGCTTTCGCAACGCTGTCAAACATGTTTCGGTATTTGCTTCACTCCTCTCTCTCGTGGCCATCTCTCGCCGGGGCTTCACCATCTCTCTCTCCTCGTCTTCCACTCGGCCACTCTCTCGGCGCGCGGGCAGCGCGCGAGGAGGCACGGAGAGTCGACTGGGGAGAGTGGGATCCTCCGGGATCAACGCCACTCGCGAGGGAATGGGGGCCCTTCGATCAGACCTGGCCGCGCGTCCGAGCACGCGCGGACCGCCGCCCCGTTTGCAGGGGGCTACGGCACAACGTGAGACGACATCGTCGCGCGAGCGGAGCGTCTCTCGTCTCCAACCGGCGCGCGATCGCGCGGGGGAATGAGACGAGAGCCGGGGCGGAAATCTTTGAAAAACCATCGGGCGACGAAGACGAGAGAAACACCCGCCACCGATGCGATAAATCACAAGTCGGCGGGGGGTTTCTCTCACGGTGTCTCCGGGCCCTCCAGCGCGCGAGCGACTCTCGGCGAGTCGCCGCGGCGTTGTAGGTTACCACCGGTTCG
>NW_012062513.1:12874-13372 GCF_000956235.1 Wasmannia auropunctata | reverse complement strand
ACAATCTCAATAATTTACGATTTGTATTTTGAAAACATTCACAAAATTCACGGAATATAGTCATACGTTTTGGACTGCTGTTAATGAAACTAACAATTTTTTTTATAAATTCTTCGCAAAACTCAGGTATTTCTTTACATGTAACGTGCGCTACTAACGCGGCGGAATGACAAGGACATGGAAATGTTTGCAAATGTGGACATACTTGTTCTAATTTCTTTTGGAATGATACATATGTAGAAGAATTTATAAAAAAAATTGTTAGTTTCATTAACAGCAGTCCAAAACGTATGACTATATTCCGTGAATTTTGTGAATGTTTTCAAAATACAAATCGTAAATTATTGAGATTGTCTGATACGCAATGGCTTTCCCATTATTTTTCTGTAGAAGAATTCTGGAATATTGGGATATGATTAAACATTTTCTTACCGAAATAGTTGTAAGTGACAAAACAAAGTCTGCAGAATATTTATTGTCTATAATGAATAATGTCGA
>NW_012062513.1:0-340 GCF_000956235.1 Wasmannia auropunctata | reverse complement strand
TATCCCCTGTGTGCCTTGTCGACTCAGTTCTACAGACGATTCCGAGTCTCGACATCGAACTCGCGAAACTCATGTTCGACCGTTTGACGCCGTGCCGTCGTAGCGGTGAGATCCCGACGACGGGCGATGGCGCCGTACGGCAAACCGGGCTCGTGCGACGACCGGCCCGTGGACCGGCCGCCTAGTAGGTAAGTGTCACATTGTTTTGAGCCTTTCGACTCACGAGACTCCTAGAGATATCATTGCCACCTTTGACTAGAGAGGATACGGCCTTAGAGGCGTTCAGGCATAATCCCACGGATGGTAGCAGATCGGAAGAGCACACGTCTGAACTCCAGTC
>NW_012062512.1:0-543 GCF_000956235.1 Wasmannia auropunctata | reverse complement strand
TATCCCCTGTGTGCCTTGTCGACTGCCAGCCCGCTCAGAGATGTGTATAAGAGACAGCCTCGATAGCGGAAAATTTTCGGCGACGGAGGTAAACGCGGCGAAAGCAACACGCCGCGCGAAAGCAACACGCCGCGCGGGACTTAGAAAATTTTCGGGTCGGGTCCGGAGGTATACCTGGCCGATCGACGCTTCGCTTCCCCGCTGGCGCCCTTAATATTACGTCGATTTCCGTGCCCGCACGTCTATTCGGCCACGCGAGTGCTCCCGTGCACCCCCGTCGTCCGTTCGCCTCGATAGCGGATAATTTTCGGCGCCGGAGGTAAACGCGGCGAAAGAAACACGCCGCGCGAAAGCAACACGCCGCGCGTGACTTAGAACATTTTTGGCTCTGTCGGGTCCGGAGGTAAACCTGGCCGATCGACGCTTCCCCGCAAGCGCCCTTAATATTACGTCGATTCGCGTGCCCACACGTCTATTTGGGAACCCGAGTGCCCCCGTGCACCCCCGTCGTCCGTACTGAGTCGACAAGGCACACAGGGGATA
>NW_012062511.1:0-382 GCF_000956235.1 Wasmannia auropunctata | reverse complement strand
AGACGTGTGCTCTTCCGATCTGAATGTCACCGACTTCTCGCATCACGTTTCTACACGCGTCTAACGTCGACGAGGCTTTCTCATTCACGATCCAAAGACTTCTTCTAGCCGAAGCTAGGCATGGTAACAAGACGTTTGTGTACTAAGACAAGCGGACATCGTTTTGGGGAGTCTTCCGCCCACGACTCGTGCAGATGATCGCGTTTAATCCAGCTTATCGGCTTGCTGGACGCTAATCCATCGAGACACAGAAGTGACTCAATGGACCGAAAAACGGAGCGAGAAGTACGATAAACATTTTTCGACGATCTCCAAAATCAGACCGTATCCCGTATCTTTTCACATACCGAATCTAAGATCGGAAGAGCACACGTCTGAACTC
>NW_012062510.1:0-584 GCF_000956235.1 Wasmannia auropunctata | reverse complement strand
CTGGAGTTCAGACGTGTGCTCTTCCGATCTGTGCGGAACGGCCGAGTGCCAGCTATCCTGAGGGAAACTTCGGAGGGAACCAGCTACTAGATGGTTCGATTAGTCTTTCGCCCCTATACCCAGTTCCGACGATCGATTTGCACGTCAGAATCGCTACGGACCTCCATCAGGGTTTCCCCTGACTTCGTCCTGACCAGGCATAGTTCACCATCTTTCGGGTCCCAACGTGTACGCTCTGGGTGCGCCTCTTCTCGCGATGAGAACGAGACGTCCCGGGAGTGCGGAGCCGCATCGCGACGCGGCCCATCCTCCCTCGGTCGACAACCAGGGCCGACCTTCACTTTCATTGCGCCTTTAGGTATCCGCTGAGTCCCAATGACTCGCGTACATGTTAGACTCCTTGGTCCGTGTTTCAAGACGGGTCCTAAGAGTACCCAAAGCAGTAGCGTCGCCGACCGGTATCCGTCGCCACGCGCGACCCCCGCGAAGAGGCGCGCGCGCGGCGAACGTTTTGCAGGCCTGTCGAAGGTTAAGATATTCTCTCTTACCGCACGACCAACAGCAGATCGGAAGAGCACACGTCT
>NW_012062508.1:0-313 GCF_000956235.1 Wasmannia auropunctata | reverse complement strand
ATTTTTGCTTCAATGTCGAATAACTCGGTGAAAAATAATCGTACAACGCTCAACAAAAAAGCAAATTAAAGGTAAAGATTCACTTTTTCGAAAGCAGTAAACTGCATTTGTGTGCGATTTTTAATCTGTAAACTGCATTTGCATGCAATTTTTAATTCGCGCCGTGGAACTTGTCAAAGCTCGTAAAAAATTTTGAGATTTGTCGAGTCTCCTTTTCTATCCGTGTAATTCCATGAAAAATCAGTAGGATCGTTTTCTAAAGTACCGATTTGGAAAGTAGAGATTAGATCGGAAGAGCACACGTCTGAACTCC
>NW_012062507.1:0-359 GCF_000956235.1 Wasmannia auropunctata | reverse complement strand
GACTGGAGTTCAGACGTGTGCTCTTCCGATCTAGAGCCAATCCTTATTCCGAAGTTACGGATCCAATTTGCCGACTTCCCTTACCTACATTAGTCTATCGACTAGAGGCTCTTTACCTTGGAGACCTGCTGCGGATATGGGTACGAACCGGCGCGACACCTCCACGTGGCCCTCTCCTGGATTTTCAAGGTCCGAGGGGAAGATCCGGACACCGCCGCAACTGCGGTGCTCTTCGCGTTCCAAACCCTATCTCCCTGCTAGAGGTTTCCAGGGAACTCGAACGCTTATACAGAAAAGAAAACTCTTCCCGGATCTCCCGACGGCGTCTCCAACTGAGTCGACAAGGCACACAGGGGATA
>NW_012062506.1:0-303 GCF_000956235.1 Wasmannia auropunctata | reverse complement strand
ACCGGGTCGCTACGGGGCCTGGGCACCCTCTGCGGGGTAAGTGGCCCCATTCAAGATGGACTTTGGGACGCGACGCGGCACCTCGGGGATAAACGGACCCTCCCAAAACTACCACATTTCCCCTGCGGCGGGAACCGCGGGGATTCGGCGCTGGGCTCTTTCCTGTTCGCTCGCCTCTACTAAGGAAATCCTAGTTAGTTTCTTTTCCTCCGCTTAATAATATGCTTAAATTCAGCGGGTGATCTCGCCTGCTCTGAGGTCGTCAAAGTTTTGTATGCGAAACGCTCTCCCTGTCTCTCTTCG
>NW_012062505.1:0-423 GCF_000956235.1 Wasmannia auropunctata | reverse complement strand
TATCCCCTGTGTGCCTTGTCGACTCAGTCGGCACGGCGCGTTTGTCGTGTACTCGTCGCGTATCCCGCCGGGCGCACTCGATTGTGCCCGCCCCACTGGTGTTTTGCGCCAACGCTCACTCACGCGTCTCTCGACACGTGTTGTCGCCGCCGCCGTCGTCGTAGCGACCGCGACCGATCGACGATTCGCTCCGCTCGTCCACACGAGCGAGCCGAAGTTCGTCTCGCGTCGCGTCGGACGCTGACGCGCGCGCGCGCGCGCGCGCGCGAAGAGAGACAGGGAGAGCGTTTCGCATACAAAACTTTGACGACCTCAGAGCAGGCGAGATCACCCGCTGAATTTAAGCATATTATTAAGCGGAGGAAAAGAAACTAACTAGGATAGATCGGAAGAGCACACGTCTGAACTCCAGTCACTTAGGCA
>NW_012062504.1:0-430 GCF_000956235.1 Wasmannia auropunctata | reverse complement strand
GTTTCGTGAAGCCGTACGAGACACGAGTAACGTGTACGCACGACCGCATCGTACCGCTCGGCTAGCCGAGCGCATCGCACCTCTTATAGTACCCAACCGACCGGACAAGCGGTCGGCGACGCACGGTCTTATGCACGGCCGCTTATGGGCGCGGTCGTCGATAGACCGAGGCGCGCGGGACTTAGCCGCTGGAAGCGATGTACCGCCGCGGCGAGCGAACACCGGACGTTTCGTCGCCGAAGACGTCTAACGATGTAAATCACCCTCCGTGCGAGAGTCGACGACTTCTCCGCTTCAATAGCGAGAAGAACGACCGACGTGCATCGCAACGATCACGGTCCGTGTTTCATATACGTTCGAGAAGCCGTACGGGGCGTACGAGACACGAGTAACGTGTACGCACGACCGCATCAGATCGGAAGAGCACACG
>NW_012062502.1:0-305 GCF_000956235.1 Wasmannia auropunctata | reverse complement strand
GTGCTCTTCCGATCTGTCTGTTTTACGAAACTTAAAGTTATTTGGAAAGACAATGGCATTAAACTTTTGCTGCATATAATTTTGAATAATTTAAACAATTTATTAAAAAATATTTTTGTGGTTTGAAATAAAATATTTTTGTCTCTATGTCTAATCAAATGCTTGACAATTTGTATGATCTCATATTTGTTTTTGGACAACTTTTATTTATTAAAATAATATTTTTGGTTTAGATAAGATGTACCTAATGTACGATACACTTGTATATACTTGGCGTAAATTTTTTTAGATCGGAAGAGCACACG
>NW_012062501.1:0-384 GCF_000956235.1 Wasmannia auropunctata | reverse complement strand
TCGGCGTGTTTCTTTCGCCGCGTTTACCTCCGGCGCCAAAAATTCTCCGCTATCGAGGCGAACGGACGACGGGGGTGCACGGGGCGACTTGAGTGGCCGAACAGACGTGCGGGCGACGCGAATCGACGTAATATTAAGGGCGCTAGCGGGGAAGCGTCGATCGGCCAGGTTTACCTCCGGTACCCGACCCGAAAATTTCGTAAGGTCCCGCGCGGCGTGTTGCTTCGCGCGGCGTGTTGCTTTCGCCGCCTTTACCTCCGACGCCGAAAATTCTCCGCTATCGAGGCGAACGGTCGACGGTGGTGCACGGGGGCACTTGAGTGGCCGAACAGACGTGCGGGCACGCGAATCGACG
The DNA here is from genome assembly GCF_000956235.1 of Wasmannia auropunctata. Lineage (NCBI taxonomy): Eukaryota > Metazoa > Arthropoda > Insecta > Hymenoptera > Formicidae > Wasmannia > Wasmannia auropunctata. The sequence continues at coordinate 29 of NW_012062501.1, read as the reverse complement.
TAATATCTGTCTCTTATACACATCTCTGA
>NW_012062500.1:0-387 GCF_000956235.1 Wasmannia auropunctata | reverse complement strand
TTCAGACGTGTGCTCTTCCGATCTTCTTGCCCTCTGAGGGATACATGCCCTTGCAATGAAGGTGGATCAGGTGTCCTGGCTTTACGAAGTCCAGTGCGCCGGGCTGGTCAATGTTGTTTGGAGCCATAACTCCTAGCGGCCGTCCTTGGCGGTTGCGTTGTCCTAATGCTCGAGGACGTCTGGGCAGTCGCGTTTGTGAAGGTGCCGGAAAGTCATAGGTTGGGTGAGGATGTTCCGACTCTCTCGGTGTCCTTGATTCCCTCTCGGGGTTTCTTTGGGCCCGGGGTCAGGGTCGAGCTCTCCGGATTACCTCCGCGCGGTTACCGGATCACTCACGATGTTTCAACACTTTGAAGATCGGAAGAGCACACGTCTGAACTCCAGTCA
>NW_012062499.1:0-373 GCF_000956235.1 Wasmannia auropunctata | reverse complement strand
CTAAGTGACTGGAGTTCAGACGTGTGCTCTTCCGATCTTGATGGAAGGGACGCTTTTATTAGATCAAAACCAATCGGTGGCGGGCGGTCTCCGTCCGTCCACCGTTTATTTTGGTGACTCTGAATAACTTTGTGCTGATCGCACGGTCCTAGCACCGGCGACGCATCTTTCAAATGTCTGCCTTATCAACTGTCGATGGTAGGTTCTGCGCCTACCATGGTTGTAACGGGTAACGGGGAATCAGGGTTCGATTCCGGAGAGGGAGCCTGAGAAACGGCTACCACATCCAAGGAAGGCAGCAGGCGCGCAAATTACCCACTCCCGGCACGGGGAGGTAGTGACGAAACTGAGTCGACAAGGCACACAGGGGATA
>NW_012062496.1:0-318 GCF_000956235.1 Wasmannia auropunctata | reverse complement strand
TGGAGTTCAGACGTGTGCTCTTCCGATCTATTTTTTGTTAATACTTCAGCTTGTGTAATTTCATTCCTCTGGCCAGGAGTAAGTATAAATTCTAAAGGATTTCCCAATGCATCAACAAGTGCATGAATTTTAGTCGTAAAGCCACCTTTACTTCGCCCTAAAGCCTCTTGATCCTTTGAATCTTTTGTATATCCAGCCGAACATGGATGGGCTCTAATGATCGTACCGTCGATTATGACGGCTTCTAAATCTGGCTCTTGTTTTGTGTACTCCAATAAATTTTTCCAAATACCCCTTTAGATCGGAAGAGCACACGTC
>NW_012062495.1:0-388 GCF_000956235.1 Wasmannia auropunctata | reverse complement strand
GCTGGAGTTCAGACGTGTGCTCTTCCGATCTCTGCAGGACACATGAACATCGACATTTCGAACGCACATTGCGGTCCACGGATACAATTCCCGGACCACGCCTGGCTGAGGGTCGTTTTAGTACCAACAGACTGCTTGCGCCCACTCTCGTCGTCGCGCACCCGCCTTAACACTTTGGTGGTGCGCGCGACGATATAGAGAGAGGAGCGTACGAGCGATCGTTGGACGTTCGCCGAGCTGAGCGAGACGCGCTCCCTCCCATCTTTCGGGGCCGTGCTGGCCTCCGAGGAGGAGAGAGGAGCCAGTCTTCCCTGGGCGTCGTCCGAAATGACACAAACGAGTGGGAGAGGAGAAGAATGAGGGTTGAGATCGGAAGAGCACACGTCTG
>NW_012062494.1:0-428 GCF_000956235.1 Wasmannia auropunctata | reverse complement strand
CGATCGGATTTTGCACACCGTATGTTTATGTGTGTATGTTTTACACACGTCCGCACTCACACAATGTGTAAAATCCGTTTACCAACCTCCCTATAGTGCACATCGGATAATGCCAAACATACATGAGAAAAATACAAGGGTTACTTTAAAATGCTGTAACTTTGTGAAAAAAAATCGTAGCGACTTGTTTTTTTTTCAAATTAAAGAGAAAGATTCCAACTTTATGACGCTGGAAACCGCATCCCCGGGAAAAATTTTAGCAAGTCCGTGCACTCGTTCAAACTTTGCAATTTTCAGTGTGGCAAACATGCTCTCAGATTTAAGAGTTTACAGCAACAGGGGTGCATTAAATTAAAAATCGACTCACAGTATCTTAAAGTAGAGATTTCAAGCTTTCATTTGAAAAAAAGATCGGAAGAGCACACGTC
>NW_012062492.1:0-374 GCF_000956235.1 Wasmannia auropunctata | reverse complement strand
GGAGTTCAGACGTGTGCTCTTCCGATCTAGTGAATAACAAAATCTACATGATTGATATTCTTAGGATTACAAATTATAATAAGAATAATAATGATAAGAGGTTATAATAAATATTTAAGATTTATAATATTTTTTATTATTTCTTCTCAATAATAAAACTTATTTTTTATTCAACTTTGTACATTATTTCTTCATAACATTTTAAGATTACTCTCTTAAAGTTGTTTCCATTCTACGCTTTTACATCTTATTGTTTATATGTGATTTATGTAATAATTTCTGAACTTAATAATAAGTTAATTTTTTAATGTTTAGATAATAAATTTATATTTTGTATCATTCACTCATTATATTCATCGGAAGAGCACACGTCT
>NW_012062491.1:0-576 GCF_000956235.1 Wasmannia auropunctata | reverse complement strand
TACCCTAGTGCCCCCCGTGCACCCCCGTCGTCCGTTCGCCTCGATAGCGGAGAATTTTTGGCGCCGGAGGTAATCGCGGCGAAAGCAACACGCCGCGCGAAAGCAACACGCCGCGCGGGACTTAGAAAAATTTCGGCTCGGTCGGGTCCCGGAGGTAAACCCTGGCCGTATCCTTACGTCTTCCCCGCTAAAGTCCCTTAATAGTTACGTCGAATTCGCGTGCCCGCACGTTATTCGTCCACCCTAGTGCCCCCGTGCACCCCCGACGTCCGTTCGCCTCGATAGCGGAGAATTTTCGGCGCCGGAGGTAATCGCGGCGAAAGCAACACGCCGCGCGAAAGTCAACACGGCCGACGCGGGACTTAGAAAAATTTACGGCTCGGTCGGGTCCGGGAGGTAAACCGTGGCCGATCTACGCTTCCCCGCTAAAGCCCTTAATGTTACGTCGATTCGCGTGCCCGCACGTTTATTCGGCCACCCTAGTGCCCCCGTGCACCCCCGTCGTCCGTTCGCCTCGATAGCGGAGAATTTTCGGAGATCGGAAGAGCACACGTCTGAACTCCAGTCACTTAGGCA
>NW_012062490.1:0-391 GCF_000956235.1 Wasmannia auropunctata | reverse complement strand
ACTGGAGTTCAGACGTGTGCTCTTCCGATCTTATATAAAGACATATGGAGGTAAGATATTTGATAAATAATATAGATATTAATTTGCAATTCAAATATTGAAATATGTTTTGTAAAAAATATGAAAATGATGTCGCAAATTATCATGATTATCGTACGATATTAATCCTATAAGATACATAAAGATGTAGAGATGAGTAAAGCACATTATACATTCTACTATTTAAGAATTTTACTAAAAATAATCTTTTAGCAGAGTAGCGAATCGAGTAATTAAAATTGTAAATATTTTGCCTCTTTTTAAGCATACAAGCGTATAAAGAAACGTTGCATCACCAGATTTTAATTCTAACGCTCTCTACAATTACAAATTACAATATTGATTAATATTA
>NW_012062489.1:0-404 GCF_000956235.1 Wasmannia auropunctata | reverse complement strand
GGAGTTCAGACGTGTGCTCTTCCGATCTTTTTGAATTCTTTTTATCATTGTTTTCTTTTTTCCCTCTAGCAGCGCCAAGTGTTTTAACACATAAAAAATTATTTTATTAAAATTAAATTTTTTAATTTTGTACTGTTACCTCTTTAATTCTTTGTGATAATACTTTGATTGAGTAAAGTAACGCAATTTTGTTATGTAATAATATTTTGAAGAATAAAACAATTACTACCACTTGAATAGCAATCGAAAGAGTCCTGAATGGTTTAAAAATACGTTTCACTTGGGTTTTATTGTTTATTAGAGATACTATCCCACTTGAATGTTATTTTTAAAAAATAGTATAACAATTCATTTTCAAGATAACGAGATTCTCTTTGTAATTAGCGCAATTTAAAACTTTAATA
>NW_012062487.1:0-328 GCF_000956235.1 Wasmannia auropunctata | reverse complement strand
GACGTGTGCTCTTCCGATCTGCAGTCCAAAGATAAAACTGGTGTATAATATGGAGCAAAATCGATATGTTAAATAACTTGTGATTCCGTAATGATTTGACGTGTTTCGGCCAGATAATCCTAATTTAATTTATTCATATAATTATGTATGTATATAATTATTTAAGTCTTTTTAATTTTTTTAATTAGACATCTGGGATTAGACTTTTCTTGCCTCCAATAAAACGCCACAAACATTCCGTTCTTGACTATCCTTTCGCTTATTTATTATTACTGTAAAGAAAAACAGCTCACAGATCGGAAGAGCACACGTCTGAACTCCAGTCACT
>NW_012062486.1:0-409 GCF_000956235.1 Wasmannia auropunctata | reverse complement strand
GTTGGGTACTATAAGAGGTGCGGTGCGCTCGGCTAGCCGAGCGGTACGATGCGGTCGTGCGTACACGTTACTCGTGTCTCGTACGCCCCGTACGGCTTCTTGAACGTATATGAAACACGGACCGTGATCGTTGCGATGCACGTCGGTCGTTCTTCTCGCTATTGAAGCGGAGAAGTCGTCGACTCTCGCACGGAGGGTGATTTACATCGTTAGACGTCTTCGGCGACGAAACGTCCGGTGTTCGCTCGCCGCGGCGGTACATCGCTTCCAGCGGCTAAGTCCCGCGCGCCTCGGTCTATCGACGACCGCGCCCATAAGCGGCCGTGCATAAGACCGTGCGTCGCCGACCGCTTGTCCGGTCGGTTGGGTACTATAAGAGGTACTGAGTCGACAAGGCACACAGGGGATA
>NW_012062485.1:0-311 GCF_000956235.1 Wasmannia auropunctata | reverse complement strand
TATCCCCTGTGTGCCTTGTCGACTCAGTACACGCGCGCTCTCCAATATCGTCCGTCAATTCCACTGATCTCTCTCTCTTCTCTTCTCTCTGTGTGTCCTTACAGTCGCCGACTCAGCGCGCGCTCACGAGAAGGGCGCAAAGAGCAGGACCTCCGGAACGTTAATGATCCTTCCGCAGGTTCACCTACGGAAACCTTGTTACGACTTTTACTTCCTCTAAATGATCAAGTTTGGTCATCTTCCCGGCAACATCGGCAATGCCGACGCATTGCCGCGCACCAAGATCGGAAGAGCACACGTCTGAACTCCAG
>NW_012062484.1:7605-8636 GCF_000956235.1 Wasmannia auropunctata | reverse complement strand
CCTGCTCCGGATCCTTCCTCGGGACAGTCAAAACCAGGTCGAGAGGGTTCTCGACCTCAGTCAAGTAAATCTCGGCAGACCGTCTCCGACTCCTTCCTCCGGAACCACCGAATTCAGGGGATTGAGAGGGTTCTCACTCCCCGCTGAGAAACACATCAGCGGCGAATCCTCTATCTAAGCGGGGGAGCACCGATTCTCGGAAACAACCCGGAACGCGCGCTCCCTTCACCGCGCCCCACGTTCATCGGAGACACTTGTCTCGCGCGCCGCGCCGCTCCTCCGCCTACCGCGCTCGCCTCGCGCCCACCGACGTCACGTGCTGACACGTGAACAATCGATGGGCACTACTCAGCGTGCGTGCACACATGTAAATAACTGTATATAACGTCCGTCCGTGCGTACCGAACTTGTATAAATCTATGCACTCCGTAGAAGTATTAAATAAACTAGCTCTTTAGAAATATTCTACAAAATCCGTCTTTTATTAATTGCTCTTTCCCTCTCCGCCCTGAGCCAATTTCGCTGCCCGTTCCCGACGAGCTATTCCGTGCGACGAAATTTCGGCAGATGTTACATCATCATATTTCTTAAACGTTTTTTTCACTAAAAAGAAACGTGTTTTTAAATATTTTTCGAGTGGACATTTTAACTACTCAGAAACGTTTTTAAGAATCGGTAATGAAACGTTTCAAAGAAACAATTGTGAAAAGTTTCTAAAACAATATGTGCTACTTGGGATGTGTCTTTATTATGATCTCGAGATGTAACGTGTGTGAGATTGCTGACACGTTTATTTTTATCTTGGGCGTGTATAAAATATCTGGCGATTGTCGCTAACGAAAGTATATCATTTTTTTATAATTAAGACCAATAGCGGTATTGGTTTGATAGAACAGCGATATCGGTTCGACAGAACAGCGGTTCGACGGTGGTTCAACAGAACAGGGATATCAGATCGATAGCTGTTCAACAGAACAGAATATCGGTTCGACAGGTGGTTTGATGACGGTTTCATACTATGTGTCTTCATG
>NW_012062484.1:0-316 GCF_000956235.1 Wasmannia auropunctata | reverse complement strand
TGGAGTTCAGACGTGTGCTCTTCCGATCTAAAAACAGGTGTACAAAATTAAACAATAAAACCTAAGCGGTACATCTATTATTTCTTCAAAATAAAACCTAAATGCTATTTCTTTTGGTACTTTAAATACCGATCTCTATTTTAGTGAAATATATATATATATATATATATTATTTGTATAAAAGATCTGATATCAATAAATGGCGCCAAGTTAAAATTCCATAAAAATTGTTTTTCCTTCTTTAAGTCATAAATGTATATTACTTGTATGAAAGATTTGATATCAATATGTGATGCCAAGTTAGAATTCCATAAAA
>NW_012062483.1:0-508 GCF_000956235.1 Wasmannia auropunctata | reverse complement strand
GACTGGAGTTCAGACGTGTGCTCTTCCGATCTCACATTTACTTGGATAACTGTGGTAATTCTAGAGCTAATACATGCAAAACAGAGTCCCGACCAGTGATGGAAGGGACGCTTTTATTAGATCAAAACCAATCGGTGGCGGGCGGTCTCCGTCCGTCCACCGTTTATTTTGGTGACTCTGAATAACTTTGTGCTGATCGCACGGTCCTAGCACCGGCGACGCATCTTTCAAATGTCTGCCTTATCAACTGTCGATGGTAGGTTCTGCGCCTACCATGGTTGTAACGGGTAACGGGGAATCAGGGTTCGATTCCGGAGAGGGAGCCTGAGAAACGGCTACCACATCCAAGGAAGGCAGCAGGCGCGCAAATTACCCACTCCCGGCACGGGGAGTAGTGACGAAAAATAACGATACGGGACTCATCCGAGGCCCCGTAATCGGAATGAGTACACTTTAAATCCTTTAACGAGGATCCATTGGACTGAGTCGACAAGGCACACAGGGGATA
>NW_012062482.1:0-363 GCF_000956235.1 Wasmannia auropunctata | reverse complement strand
TGGAGGTAATCGCGGCGAAAGCAACACGCCGCGCGAAAGCAACACGCCGCGCGGGACTTAGAAAAATTTCGGCTCGGTCGGATCCGGAGGTAAACCTGGCCGATCTACGCTTCCCCGCTAAAGCCCTTAATGTTACGTCGATTCGCGTGCCCGCACGTTTATTCGGCCACCCTAGTGCCCCCGTGCACCCCCGTCGTCCGTTCGCCTCGATAGCGGAGAATTTTCGGCGCCGGAGGTAATCGCGGCGAAAGCAACACGCCGCGCGAAAGCAACACGCCGCGCGGGACTTAGAAAAATTTCGGCTCGGTCGGGTCAGGAGGTAAACCTGGCCGATCTACGCTTCCCCGCTAAAGCCCTCAATGT
>NW_012062481.1:0-368 GCF_000956235.1 Wasmannia auropunctata | reverse complement strand
GTTACCATGCCTAGCTTCGGCTAGAAGAAGTCTTTGGATCGTGAATGAGAAAGCCTCGTCGACGTTAGACGCGTGTAGAAACGTGATGCGAGAAGTCGGTGACATTCGAAACGATCTCACAATCGGTCCCGCATCCATTGCAACGATAATTAAATAAATTCGTGATTTCGCGAAACGCGCAATACGCAATGTTTATTGCACGTGCCATGGAGAAGCTGCAGCAATGACACAAGATGATATCGAGAAATTGTTAAGATTTTATCGGAAAGTAATAATGAGTTCAATAGGAGACTTTTGCTGCAGACGAAAAGTCTTTGGTGCAGCTTGTAGAAGAGAAATGAGGAGGAATCTTTAAACAATCAGTCGTG
>NW_012062480.1:0-441 GCF_000956235.1 Wasmannia auropunctata | reverse complement strand
TCCACGAAAGCGATTCTCTCCGCGAGCGCGCGAGAGACATCCTTGGGACCGGCACGGCGCGTTTGTCGTGTACTCGTCGCGTATCCCGCCGGGCGCACTCGATTGTGCCCGCCCCACTGGTGTTTTGCGCCAACGCTCACTCACGCGTCTCTCGACACGTGTTGTCGCCGCCGCCGTCGTCGTAGCGACCGCGACCGATCGACGATTCGCTCCGCTCGTCCACACGAGCGAGCCGAAGTTCGTCTCGCGTCGCGTCGGACGCTGACGCGCGCGCGCGCGCGCGCGCGCGAAGAGAGACGAGGGAGAGCGTTTCGCATACAAAACTTTGACGACCTCAGAGCAGGCGAGATCACCCGCTGAATTTAAGCATATTATTAAGCGGAGGAAAAGAAACTAACTAGGATTTCCTAGATCGGAAGAGCACACGTCTGAACTCCAGTC
>NW_012062479.1:0-330 GCF_000956235.1 Wasmannia auropunctata | reverse complement strand
TGATGGCGCCGTACGGCAAACCGGGCTCGTGCGACGACCGGCCCGTGGACCGGCCGCCTAGTAGGTAAGTGTCACATTGTTTTGAGCCTTTCGACTCACGAGACTCCTAGAGATATCATTGCCACCTTTGACTAGAGAGGATACGGCCTTAGAGGCGTTCAGGCATAATCCCACGGATGGTAGCTTCGCACCACCGGCCGCTCGACCGAGTGCGTGAACCAAATGTCCGAACCTGCGGTTCCTCTCGTACTGAGCAGGATTACTATCGCAATGACTAGTCATCAGTAGGGTAAAACTAAAGATCGGAAGAGCACACGTCTGAACTCCAGT
>NW_012062478.1:0-466 GCF_000956235.1 Wasmannia auropunctata | reverse complement strand
TACTTCTCTCTCTCTCTTCTCTTCTCTCTGTGTCGTCCTTTCAGTCGCCGACTCAGCGCGCGCTCACGAGAAGGGCGCAAAGAGCAGGACCTCCGGAACGTTAATGATCCTTCCGCAGGTTCACCTACGGAAACCTTGTTACGACTTTTACTTCCTCTAAATGATCAAGTTTGGTCATCTTCCCGGCAACATCGGCAATGCCGACGCATTGCCGCGCACCAGTCCGAAGACCTCACTAAATCATTCAATCGGTAGTAGCGACGGGCGGTGTGTACAAAGGGCAGGGACGTAATCAACGCGAGCTTATGACTCGCGCTTACTGGGAATTCCTCGTTCATGGGGAACAATTGCAAGCCCCAATCCCTAGCACGAAGGAGGTTCAGCGGGTTACCCGGGCCTTTCGGCCAGGGAACACACGCTGATTCCTTCAGTGAGCGCGCGTAGATCGGAAGAGCACACGTCTGAA
>NW_012062477.1:0-300 GCF_000956235.1 Wasmannia auropunctata | reverse complement strand
GCCTAAGTGACTGGAGTTCAGACGTGTGCTCTTCCGATCTTGACGGGCCCTTCTTAATTTTCCTTTCAAGTTTTTTTTTCATAGCATTGCCGTCGGTCCAAATTTCTCAGTGTCCTTCTTCTGAAAATTGTAATTTTTCGTTAATCATGTTATATTTCTGTTTCAGCTGCTCCCTGCCGCCTGTAATTGACATTGCGTTATATCGTCGATACTTCTCGCGATAGATTCGGTATGTGAAAAGATACGGGATACGGTCTGATTTTGGAGATCGTCGAAAAATGTTTATCGCACTTCTCGCTC
>NW_012062476.1:0-466 GCF_000956235.1 Wasmannia auropunctata | reverse complement strand
CCAGCCCGCTCAGAGATGTGTATAAGAGAAAACATAAAAATTAATTAAAAGGAGAATTTTGCATTATTTTTTTTACAAAAAATCAAGTTTTAAAGAATAAGAAAAAGTTTTTCGTATATATAATTATATATGTATATTTTCAAATTTCAATCATATGTATATGATTATATATGGTAATTTTTTTTTATCAAGCTTGATTGTAAAAAAACGATGCAAAAATTATCCTTTTAATTATTTTTTATGTTTCTTTCTTATTATCATTTTTCTTGTATTAAACAATAATTTTACAAAGAAAAGAAACATATATATATATAGATTTGTATGGACATATTTCGTATGTAATTATATATTTTTATATGTTTATATATATCTATATATGTTCTTGTATAAACAATTTTTACCAGGTTATACGATAGATACAATCAATTATGTATAGTACATTCATGATCTGAACTATAGTATAAAA
>NW_012062474.1:0-366 GCF_000956235.1 Wasmannia auropunctata | reverse complement strand
GATGTGTATAAGAGACTGAAAGCAACACGCCGCGCGAGACTTAGAAAATTTTCGGATCGAGTCCGGAGGTAAACCTGGCCGATCGACGCTTCCCCGCTAGCGCCTTTAATATTACGTCGATTCGCGTGCCCGCACGTCTATTCGGCCACGCGTGTAGCCCCGTGCACCCCGTCGTCCGTTCGCCTCGATAGTCGGAGAATTTCGGCGCCGGAGGTAAACGCGGCGAAAACAACGACGCCGGCGCGGGACTAAAAAATTTTGGCTCTGTCGGGTCCGGAGGTAAACCTGGCCGATCGACACTTCCCCGCTAGCGTCCTTAATATTACGTCGATTCGCGTGCCCGCACGTCTATTTGGCCACCCGAGT
>NW_012062471.1:0-403 GCF_000956235.1 Wasmannia auropunctata | reverse complement strand
GTTCAGACGTGTGCTCTTCCGATATGTTTCGGAAGGCACCCTTACGGTCAATAAACAACACCTAGTGCCGATTAAAAATTTCTAACAGCCCCAAAAATGATTTGTAACATTTGCGCTTTGGCACACGACAACATATTCATGCCGAGAGCTTGTGAAAAAAAAGCCGATTGGATTGATGTTTCGGAAGGCACCCTTACGGTTAATAAACAACCCCTAGTGCCGATTAAAAATTTCTAACTGCGCCAAAAATAATTTGTAACATTTGCGCTTTGGCACACGACAACATATTCATGCCGAGAGCTTGTGAAAAAAAAGCCGATTGGATTGATGTTTCGGAAGGCACCCTTACGGTCAATAAACAACAGATCGGAAGAGCACACGTCTGAACTCCAGTCACTTAGGC
>NW_012062470.1:0-433 GCF_000956235.1 Wasmannia auropunctata | reverse complement strand
ACGGCATACGAGATCGGTCTGCCTTGCCAGCCCGCTCAGAGATGTGTATAAGAGACAGGTTATATTGTAAGTCCGTAGAAATTAAGATAGCGAAAATAGTCAATGTCGGAAGGCGCAGATAGGGAACAACGCAACAGAAATACGTCCTGGTTGCATAGCGAACCAGCACGCCGCGCGCTTATAACTACTCCGGTAAACCCCCGTGCGAAGTGGTAGAAGAAGCAGTTCGCGACATTAGGGACAGCGTGCGTAAGAAATTTAAACGCGTGCTATTCTGAACGAGAGCTCAGCCGAGAGCGAATCCGAGCTCCACCCTAACGTCGTAATAGAACGCGAATTTCAATTTGACGACATTGACACAAGCATAATACAGACAGACGGACAAGATACTGTCTCTTATACACATCTCTGAGCGGGCTGGCAAGGCAGACCG
>NW_012062469.1:0-524 GCF_000956235.1 Wasmannia auropunctata | reverse complement strand
TGACTGGAGTTCAGACGTGTGCTCTTCCGATCTATTTGAAATAATTTATACTATGAAGTTACGAAATGAGATCCCAGTGTCTGGGCATTGGGATGACACCCTACTTAACCGTCATACCGCCGCGGTATCTCTTAACATAGATCCCGCTAACAAGTAGCGGGATGACGAATATACCGCCGCGAACCGTCATACCGCGATTCATTCGCGGTATCTCAGCCGCTAACAAGAGATCCCGCTAACACGTAGCGGGATGACGAGATTATCGTCATGCCGCCGCGGTATCTCTTAGCCGCTAACAAGCAGCAGACCGTCATACCGCGATTCATTCGCGGTATCTCATCCGCTAACAAGTAGCGGGATACTTGACCTTTACAGGGATGACGATTGTCGGTGAACCTAAGTTACTTTAGCTATAAATATTAAGAAATTTACCAAACGAAAAAAAAGGCAAAAGAAGCCCCATGGTTAACTAGTTATTTATATGTACTTCAAAATATTGGCGTTTTTAGATCGGAAGAGCACAC
>NW_012062468.1:0-311 GCF_000956235.1 Wasmannia auropunctata | reverse complement strand
GTCGTCGGGATCTCACCGCTACGACGGCACGGCGTCAAACGGTCGAACATGAGTTTCGCGAGTTCGATGTCGAGACTCGGAATCGTCTGTAGACGACTTAGGTACCTGGCTGGGTGTTGTACTCGGTAGAGCAGTTACCACGCTGCGATCTGTTGAGACTCAGCCCTCGGCTTGGGGATTCGTCTTGTCGGTTAGACGAGACCCCACGCGCGCGCGCCAGCCCCGTCGGCGAAAGCAACACGCGGCGAGGGACTTAGCCGCGCGACAGCCCCGTGGGGCGAAAGCAACACGCGGCGAGGGACTTAGCCGCG
>NW_012062467.1:0-377 GCF_000956235.1 Wasmannia auropunctata | reverse complement strand
TTCTATATAAATCAACAAAAACAATTTGTTTTTACAACTTCAAAATCTATTGCATTTATGGTTATAATTAAAATTTGTAATTTTTTATTTCATATTTTTACTTTTGCATCAGTATTCTACGATTAATGAATTCGTGAAAATCTATATAAATTTACTTTCTTAAATTTTCATAAAATACTACAAGTTTCCACAGAAGTTGGGAGAACATTTTTATCACTAATTGGAGATAAATATTTCTGAACGGTTGTAACATCGCGTATAATACTACAAGAAAACGAAATTCTTAAGCTTTTTACGATTCGAATTGTCAATAAAAATTTAAATATATATTGTTTCTTCGTTTCTTCACGTACATGATACAAGTTTCATGCAACCCT
>NW_012062466.1:0-543 GCF_000956235.1 Wasmannia auropunctata | reverse complement strand
GTGAGGGAAAGTTGAAAAGAACTTTGAAGAGAGAGTTCAAGAGTACGTGAAACCGTTCAGGGGTAAACCTAAGAAACCCAAAAGATCGAACGGGGAGATTCATCGTCAGCGACGCTGGCTTCGCGTCGGTGGGTGATGTCCCGCGGGGCCTCGCGGCTCGCGCGCGGACACGCTGCCGTTGCGTCGATGTCCGGCGTTACGCCGTCGTGCACTTCTCCCCTAGTAGAACGTCGCGACCCGCTGGGTGTCGGTCTACGGCCCGGGTGCGGTGACTGACGCGCCGCCGGTAAAACGGCGCGCGTCAAACCCCCGGTCGCCCGGCCGGCTGCCCGGCGGTACACGCAAGGTATCAGGCCGCAGCTCTCTCGTCGCGCCGCGAGTCTCTCCGCTCTCTCGGGAGCGCGAGGGACTCCGCGTGCGCGCGCCAGAGTGTGCGTCGAGGCCGTCGCAAGCGCGCGCCACGGTACACGGACGTTAACGGACCTAGCGCCGTCGCCGTGCCTGGCCCGCTGTTGGTCGTGCGGTAAGAGAGAATATCTCTAA
>NW_012062465.1:0-327 GCF_000956235.1 Wasmannia auropunctata | reverse complement strand
TCGATTTCATTATCTGTTCGAGGAAGATCATAAAGCCTACTTTTATGTTTTAATTGTTTCAAAAATTTTTATCAAATGCAAATGCATTAACTTATGTTCATATTTTACTTTATCAGGTTTAATATTAAATAATAAGGACCAGGACTTAGATCCTCTCCCAATGAGCCCATCGCTTCATAAAAGAACAATGCGAAGATTTCCCCCTCCCGTAAACAAAAAACTTATATATTTTATTACACATTAAAGGATGTCTCTATTCCAACTCAAGTAGTAGTAACTTTAAAAATCTACTAAATTAAAAAGATCGGAAGAGCACACGTCTGAACT
>NW_012062464.1:0-481 GCF_000956235.1 Wasmannia auropunctata | reverse complement strand
GACGTTTGTAACTGGTGGTAAACGACCGCGAACGACAAGGATTACGACGTTTCCGAGGACTTCAAACGGCGAGAATCGACGTTTGAAGCGGTGGAACGTCGCGGCGCTCGGATCCGGCGGTTCCGCGCTTCGCACGTCGAGATTCGACGTTTGAATGGTGGAAACGCCGCGAACGCAAGGATACGACGTTTCCGAGCTTCAAACGGCGAGAATCGACGTATGAGCGGTGGGAACGTCGGCGGGCGCGTCGGAGTCCGGGCGGTTCCGCGCTTCGCGCGTCGAGTATTCGACGTTTGAATGGTAGAAACGCGCGAACGCAAGGATACGACGTTTCCGAGCTTCAAACGGCGAGAATCGACGTTTGAGCGGTGGGAACGTCGCGGGCGCTCGGATCCGGCGGTTCCGCGCTTCGCACGTCGAGATTCGACGTTTGAATGGTGGAACTGTCTCTTATACACATCTCTGAGCGGGCTGGCAAGGC
>NW_012062462.1:0-504 GCF_000956235.1 Wasmannia auropunctata | reverse complement strand
TCAGACGTGTGCTCTTCCGATCTGAGAGTAGAGTAAGTGATGCTTTAATTTTGTTGAGAAGTGTATTTATTTATATCTGAAATATAACATAAAATTGTTTTTTTTTTACATTTTTATTATTTTTATTAGAAATAAGACTTTAATTTTAATTTAGCCGTGTTTGTAAGTTTGTTAAACATAAAAATAAGCTTGTTCTTTTATTACTTTAGCATGTTTGTACTGTATTATAGCTGTTTGTATTGTATCGTATACACATACAAACAGTATATATAATTTTATATAACATATAATTTTTGTGATACATATATAGATCCATATGAGAAACGCAACTAATATAATAAAATTGATATGACGAAACAAAGAAAATAGATATCGAGAATTTATCAAAAGTCTTATGAAATTAAGTTGTTTTCCGATTTTTTATTCGATCGCTAGCGTGCTGCATCCAATGTTTCTATGTCGTTTCTAGAAACATTTTTTATTTTCGACTCAAAGTAAAAAAGA
>NW_012062461.1:0-380 GCF_000956235.1 Wasmannia auropunctata | reverse complement strand
TACACCTGTTTTTTGTTCGAAAAGGAGATCATAAACATCAAATATTGTTCGAGGAGCACGCTAACACTTGGCACCCTTTTTTACTTTTTTTAAAAAAGTCAATTTTGTAACGTATTATATTTACATTATTTGTAATTTTATTAATATCACTTCATTATATTGTTGTTATTATATTATATTAAGGTATTATATTATTGTTACTCTAAAAAAGTCAATAATAATAATAATAAACAATATTCTTAACACAATTTTGTGATTTTACTGTTTTATTTATACTATAAGTTGTTTATTTATACTATAAATTAAGATGTATTCACTTCATATTATGTATAATTAAATAATGTTAATAGTAAAAATTTAATTAAAGATCGGAAGAGCAC
>NW_012062460.1:0-466 GCF_000956235.1 Wasmannia auropunctata | reverse complement strand
GACTGGAGTTCAGACGTGTGCTCTTCCGATCTAACGCTTATACAGAAAAGAAAACTCTTCCCGGATCTCCCGACGGCGTCTCCAGGTCATTTTGGGTTACCCCGACGAACACTCTTACGAGGGCCCGAATTGTATGCGGTTCCGCTGCCGGGTTCCGGAATAGGAACCGGATTCCCTTTCGCCCGACGGGCGTGTGTCGTTCGCTCTATCTCTCTCTTACTTTTTACAGTAATCGATCATTTTGGCTAGGACAACACTAGAGTATAGTACGCCGTCATTGACATAGGATTTCTCCTAGGGCTTAGGATCGACTGACTCGTGTGCAACGGCTGTTCACACGAAACCCTTCTCCACGTCAGTCCTCCAGGGCCTCGCTGGAGTATTTGCTACTACCACCAAGATCTGCACCGACGGCGGCTCCAGGCAGGCTCGCACCCAGACCCTTCTGCGCACACCGCCGCGACCA
>NW_012062459.1:0-324 GCF_000956235.1 Wasmannia auropunctata | reverse complement strand
TAATAAAATAAAACATGACATGAATTAAATAAAAAATAAGGAATGATATAAGTAAAATAAATAAATTCAAATAAATAAACAAATATTATATAAAATGTGAATCAAATAAAAATAAAATGAAGTAGAACATGATATGAATTAAATAAAAAAATAAGTAATGATATAAGTAAAATAAATAAAGTCAAATAAATAAACAAATATTATATAAAATATGAATCAAATCAAATAAAAAATAAAATGAAATAGAACATGATATGAATTTAAAAAAAAAGGAATGATATAAGTCTGTCTCTTATACACATCTCTGAGCGGGCTGGCAAGGCA
>NW_012062458.1:0-312 GCF_000956235.1 Wasmannia auropunctata | reverse complement strand
TTGTTAATAGGTTCTTAGGCATATAACAATAATCATGACTAAAAAGTAATTTTTCTAAATCTCAATAAGATGAGTCAAATCATTAGACAATTAACTTAATTAAATTCAATTAGCATAAAGTTCTATTAGCATATACAGGGTGTCCCGTAACGCTTAATTAATATTTCAAGGTGTGAAAGAGAATGAAATTTTGAACTAAAAGTTCCTCTTTCAATTTTGGCTCAGACCATTATTTACAGAGTTATTAACGAATAAAGTTAATCAATCAGATCGCGCTTAACCGGAATATGCAGGAGCGTAGCGTGCCGTACA
>NW_012062457.1:0-338 GCF_000956235.1 Wasmannia auropunctata | reverse complement strand
TGATCTGAAATCTGCCATTTCGCTGTTATATATGGACCTGAAAGCTACCTTTTCAACAGAAACTTTAATATACTTGACTTTTTATTTAATTGCAATGTAAAAAAGATTTATTATACCAATTATAAATAAGTAGGACTTTGAAAATTATAATAAGGTATCTTGAAAGTATACTGAGAATACAGCACGTTATGCAATATAATATTAATTAAAACAATATTAGGTTTACATTACGCAATATTCGTTTGTACAGTGCTGTATCTTTATTAATATTTTTTTATTTGTTATTTCTTACATTTTTTAGAATTATACTTATTGAGATCGGAAGAGCACACGTCTGA
>NW_012062456.1:0-485 GCF_000956235.1 Wasmannia auropunctata | reverse complement strand
TCAGAGATGTGTATAAGAAGCTCGCTCTAAGTCCGTACGATAATAAGCGATACATTGTGCCTGATTCTACCGATCATTCTACCCTGCCATGGGGACATTATAAGATACCATTATAAATTAAAAAACTCATATATTTGTATTAACACATATATAGTATATTTGTAATAATGTCATATATTTTTAATAAACATAATGTTTGATGCATATAATGAAAAAAACAATTTGTGATATAAATTTATTTTACAACACGTTATCCATGAATGATGTGAATCATCTAATCCCAGCCATTTCACGTATACCTCATTCCCTCTTTTGCGCAAAACTTTTTCAACGAGGTACACGTCGGGATTAGCAACGCGATTCGTATTCATAAAATCCTCCGGCTATGGGTTTTCCACGATAATCCTCCAAAAGATACGTTGCGGGATTAGTTTCCTGCACCTTGATGATTTTAAACACTTCCGTGGTCCAGTTTGGTGTGTAAC
>NW_012062455.1:0-351 GCF_000956235.1 Wasmannia auropunctata | reverse complement strand
ATATTATGTTAAATAATAACTTGTGATATTACTGTTACAAGATTCAAATTATTATAAAACTCAAATTCGTAATATAATTCTGAATAAAATTTACATAGAGATATTATAAGAAGCACCAAGATAATTCCCTCAATCTATTGTGTTATGCTTATAGAGCCGTAATATATATACATATATATATTACGTAGTAATATATATATATATATATATATATTATTACTACTATTATCTTAAATAAAATTTAAAGGCATTACAAGATTATTTGTTGATACATATTATTTTGAAGTTATTAGTGAATACATGTATATTTAATCTTTTTAATTTAGATCGGAAGAGCACACGTCTGAACTC
>NW_012062454.1:0-647 GCF_000956235.1 Wasmannia auropunctata | reverse complement strand
TTCGCGCGGCGTGTTGCGTTCAGACGTGTGCTCTTCCGATCTCGAAAATTCTCCGCTATCGAGGCGAACGGACGACGGTGGTGCACGGGGGCACTTGAGTGGCCGAATAGACGTGCGGGCACGCGAATCGACGTAATATTAAGGGCGCCAGCGGGGATGCGAAGCGTCGATCGGCCACGGTTTACCTCCGGACCCGTACCCGTAAAGTTTTCTAACGTCTCGCGCGGCGTGTTGTCTTTCGTCGCGGCGTGTTGCTTTCGCCGCGTTTACCTCCGGCGCCGAAAATTCTCCGCTATCGAGGCGTACGGACGACGGGGGTGCACTGGGGCACTCGGGTGGCCAAATAGACGTGCGGGCAAGCGAATCGACGTAATACTTAAGGACGCTATCGGGAAGCGTCGATCGGCCAGGTTTACCTCCGGGTACCCCACACGAAGTCCAAAAATTTTCTAAGTCACGCGCGGCGTGTTGCTTTCGCGCGGTCGTGTTTCTTTCGCCGCGTTTACCTCCGGCGCCAAAAATTCTCCGCTATCGAGGCGAACGGACGACGGGGGTGCACGGGGGCACTCGGGTGGCCAAATAGACGTGCGGGCACGCGAATCGAAGTAATATTAACGGCGCTTGCGGGGAAGCGTCGATCGGCCAGA
>NW_012062453.1:0-438 GCF_000956235.1 Wasmannia auropunctata | reverse complement strand
TCTTCCGATCTGGGGAAAGGAATTTTATAACGCCAACGTGCAGAATCTCTTAAAGAAACATCAATCATTATTCTACATATTCAGTAATGAAAGCATCAGTCGTCGAGCGGTTCAATCGTACGTTGAAAAACAGTATGTGGAAGCAGTTTACATACAATGGAAACTATAGATGGATCGATTTGCTACCGCGTCTCATGTCTGAATACAACGCGCGAAAACATCGAACTATTGGTGTGCGACCCATCGACGTCACCCCCACAATCGCCAACAAGCTCTTAACCACGGTGTATAACCATGTAAAAATCGCCGCACCCGCACGATTCAAAGTGGGTGACTCGGTACGCGTCAGTAAATTCAAGACAATTTTTGACAAAGGTTACACACCAAACTGGACCACGGAAGTGTTTAAAATAGATCGGAAGAGCACACGTCTGAACT
>NW_012062452.1:0-521 GCF_000956235.1 Wasmannia auropunctata | reverse complement strand
CGTCGAGGAACTAAATTTCTCGGAGTCGTCTAGGTCTTCGCCATCGAGGAAGTGAATGTCTACGTGATCGCTATCGAGAAAATGTATGTCTATGTGTTTGCTGTCGAGGAACTAAGTGTCTAGGTGTCGTCTAGGTCTTCGCCATCGAGGAAATGAATATCTACGTGGTTGCCGTCGAGGAAATAAATGTCTACGTGGTCACTGTCGAGGAACTAAGTATCTAGGTATCATCTAGGTCTTCGCCGTCGAGGAAATGAATGTCTAAGTGATCGACGTCAAGGAACTAAGTGTCTAGGTGTCGTCTAGGTCTTCGCCGTCGAGGAAGTGAATGTCTACGTGTTCATCGTTGAGGAACTAAATGTCTAGGTGTCGTCTAGATCTTTGCCTTCGAGGAAGTGAATATCAATGTGATCGCTGTCGAGGAAACAAATGTCTACGTGATGACTGTCGAGGAATTAAATGTCTAGGTGACGTCTAGGTCTTTGCCATTGAGACTGAGTCGACAAGGCACACAGGGGATA
>NW_012062451.1:0-331 GCF_000956235.1 Wasmannia auropunctata | reverse complement strand
TAGTGCCGCTTAAAAATTTCTAACAGCGCCAAAAATGATTTGTAACATTTGCGCTTTCGCACACGACAACATATCCATGCCGAGAGCTTGTGAAAAAAGGGCCGATCGGATTTATGTTTCGGAAGGCACCCTTACGGTCAATAAACAACCCCTGTTGCCGATTAAAAATTTCTAACAGCGCCAAAAATGATTTGTAACATTTGCGCTTTGGCACACGACAACATATTAATGCCGAGAGCAAGTGAAAAAAAGGCCGATTGGATTGATGTTTCGGAAGGCACCCTTACGGCCGATAAACAACCCCTAGTGCCGATCGGAAGAGCACACGTCT
>NW_012062450.1:0-718 GCF_000956235.1 Wasmannia auropunctata | reverse complement strand
GGAGTATCCCCTGTGTGCCTTGTCGACTCAGTCCAGGTTTACCTCCGGACCCGACCCGAAAATTTTCTAAGTCCCGCGCGGCGTGTTGCTTTCGCGCGGCGTGTTGCTTTCGCCGCGTTTACCTCCGGCGCCGAAAATTTTCCGCTATCGAGGCGAACGGACGACGGGGGTGCACGGGGGCACTCGGGTGGCCGAATAGACGTGCGGGCACGCGAATCGACGTAATATTAAGGGCGCCAGCGGGGATGCGAAGCGTCGATCGGCCAGGTTTACCTCCGGACCCGACCCGAAAATTTTCTAAGTCACGCGCGGCGTGTTTCTTTCGCGCGGAGTGTTGCTTTCGCCGCGTTTACCTCCGGCGCCGAAAATTTTCCGCTATCGAGGCGAACGGACGACGGGGTTGCACGGGGGCACTCGGGTGGCCGAATAGACGTAGCGGGCACGCGAATCGACGTAATATTAAGGGCGCCAGCGGGGATGCGAAGCGTCGATCGGCCAGGTTTACCTCCGGACCCGACCCGAAAAATTTCTAAGTTCTCGCGCCGGCGTGTTGCTTTTCGCGCGGAGTGTTGCTTTTCGCCGCGTTTACCTCCGGCGTCGAAAATTCTCCGCTATCGAGGCGAACGGTCGACGGGGGTGCACGGGGGCACTTGAGTGGCCGAACAGACGTGCGGCTGTCTCTTATACACATCTCTGAGCGGGCTGGCAAGGCAGACAG
>NW_012062449.1:0-570 GCF_000956235.1 Wasmannia auropunctata | reverse complement strand
TACAAGGTTGGCGCATAGGACCTTTTTTGTAGGGCTCGTCGAGATCTATAAGAAACCACCTTTGGAATTTTCAAAATACGAAATTTTTCAATTTTCAAAATTTTCAAAAAAGTCCCCAGGGCGAACTGAGATAGCTACGGCACTTTGACTTGTGGGAGGTGATAGAGGGGGTCGTCCTCTGTCGATAAAAACTCCCAATTCAATTTCAAATCTCTGCTAACCCCAACCAAATCTTGAATATAAAAATAAAAATAAAAAAAAATTCTAAAAATTCCCGGACCTACCCCTTCTTATGCATCTCGACGAGAGGAACAAGAAAGGTCCTCTTCGCCATGCCTCTATCTCTCGTCCTTTCGCCTGTAGAGGTCGTTTTTGACTTTTCAGAAACTTTCAAAAACTCCCACAACTAAACGGTTGCAGATAGAGCCATGGTGAAGAGGACCTTTTTTGCTCCTCTCGACGAGTTCTATATGGGAAAAATACCAAACATAAAAAAATCCAAAAAAAACCTTTTTTTGGAACATAAAAAACTGTCTCTTATACACATCTCTGAGCGGGCTGGCAAGGCAG
>NW_012062448.1:0-343 GCF_000956235.1 Wasmannia auropunctata | reverse complement strand
TAAATTCTAAATTTAATGCACTTAATCTGCTAAAGTAATTCTTAATGATATATTTATCAATTTTAAATATTATTTACATATAAAGTCCTTTCGTACAAATCTATGTATCTTTTTTAAAGATAGAATCCGATCTGGCTTACACCGATCTAAACTCAAATCATGTAAGATATTAAAAGTCGAACAGACTTAAATCCCTAAGCCTCTACGCCTAGATTTTATCTTAACTCAACATCGAGGTCGCAATCACTTTTATCAATAAGATCTCTCTAAAAATATCACGCTGTTATCCCTAAGGTAATTAATTCTTTCTAAATTTATCAACCATTCTTTCCCAACTAACCAT
>NW_012062447.1:0-357 GCF_000956235.1 Wasmannia auropunctata | reverse complement strand
TGAAGCGCGGAACCGCCGTAATCGATCGCCCGCGAAGTTTCTTTAACTCAAACGTCGATTTTTGCCGTTTGAAGCTTGGAAACGTCGTATCTTTGCGTTCGCGGCGTTTCTACCATTCAAACGTCGATTCTCGTCGTGTGAAGCGCGGAACCGCGGAATTTGAGCGTCCGCGACGTTCCCACCACTCAAACGTCGATTCTCTCCGTTTGAAGTCTCGGAAACGTCCTATCCTTGCGTTCGCGGCGTTTCTACCATTCGAAACGTCGATTCTCGTCGTGTGAAGCGCATAACCGCTGTATTCGAGCGCCCGCGACGTTCCCACCACTCAAACGTCGATTCTCGCCGTTTGAAGCTCGG
>NW_012062446.1:0-373 GCF_000956235.1 Wasmannia auropunctata | reverse complement strand
TTCAGACGTGTGCTCTTCCGATCTAAAAAATGATTATCTTTTGAAACAATTAATAAAAACATTGCATTGAAAAAAATAATATAATATATATATCTAATTCTTATTAAATAAAGAATAAATTTTTAAACAAATAAAATTATAATAAATCATGTATTTTTTAAATTATATTCTAAAATTTTAGGTCTATATTCGAAATATAAACAAGTAATTTAGTTAACCCATTAACGTCCAGGCGGACACATTTTTTGAACAATTTTCAGTGGCCAAATTTTTTATTTTAATGGCCTTGAAAAAATTCTAGCAACATCATTTCTGATGTAAAATTTCTCGCTCTTTCAGAATCTGCCATCAGAATTTGTCATAAATAAAGTAC
>NW_012062445.1:0-403 GCF_000956235.1 Wasmannia auropunctata | reverse complement strand
CTGGAGTTCAGACGTGTGCTCTTCCGATCTCGTTGCATCACCAGATTTTAATTCTAACGCTCTCTACAATTACAAATTACAATATTGATTAATATTATACGGTAATCATGATAATTTGCGAGATCATTTTCATAATTTTTACAAAATATATCTCATTATTTGAATTGCAAATTAATATCCATATTATTTACAAAATATTTGCAATTTTAATTACTCGATTCGCTCCTCTGCTAAAAGATTAATTTTAGTAAAATTCTTAAAGTAGAATGTATATTGTGCTTTACTCATCTCTACATCCTTTATGTATCTTATAGGAAAGTTGTTCAATTTAGTCTAATTGATGTTAAATAAAAGTCTTCATTTTATCATTTATGTAGTACATATATATATATATATATACATT
>NW_012062444.1:0-340 GCF_000956235.1 Wasmannia auropunctata | reverse complement strand
TCAGAGATGTGTATAAGAGACAGCTCTTAGGGTGCTACTCAGAACTGTCGACAGAACTGCCGGAACTGTTAAAAATTTTTTCGCTCTCGGGTGTTAGAAATTTTTCGATCCGTGAAACGAAAAATCGCGATATCTTTTTTGATATTAATTTCACGGCTTCGAGTGATAAGAACTTTAGTTAGAACTCTTGGGGTGCTATTCAGAACTGTCGACAGAACTGCTGGAACTGTTAAAAATTTTTTTGCTCTCGGGTGTTAGAAATTTTTCGATCCGTGAAACGAAAAATCGCGATATCTTTTTTGATATTAATTTCACGGCTTCAGATCGGAAGAGCACACGT
>NW_012062443.1:0-350 GCF_000956235.1 Wasmannia auropunctata | reverse complement strand
GTTCAGACGTGTGCTCTTCCGATCTAAGGTGATGTGGAAATGATTATGTTTTGTCATAAATGAAAAAACATTTTTCAACCGTTATGTATAAATATACAATTAATTTTATAACAAAAGTATCAAGTTATGATTTTAATGAAATTTTGTGCACATAGGTTAGGTAAACAGATAAATTTACAAAATATCAGTTGCGATGGAAAAACATAATAAAAATTTTAAAATTATCCTTTAAAGTTAAACTTAATTAACTTTAATTTTAATTTTTTTTGAAAACCATTCAAGATATCAAAAAATGTTTTATACAAAAGTTTTACAGTAAAATTATTTCTATTTACTTACGTTAATAATAT
>NW_012062442.1:0-779 GCF_000956235.1 Wasmannia auropunctata | reverse complement strand
TACGTTCTTGGGGTTTTTTTCTAAGATGTAGGGAAACTGAAAGTATATAAAAAATATTTTTTCAGATTTTTCGACTCTCTCCCCGATTGTTAAAAAAATTGTTGAAAAGTTTATTGTTAAATAAACAATGGAAAACAAAACATTTTTTGGAATCTTTCATTTTTTTCTCGTAAACTAGAACATTTTTCGCGTATTTTGAAAAAAAAAGCAGTCAGCTAGCATTATTATTAACAGAGCTATGAATTTTTGAAAAATAAAGCAGTCTAATTTTTAATTGTTTAAATCTCGATTAATTTTGCAATAAGAAAAAAATCCTTTGGCACAAAATTCTATCTCCCAAAGTACTACCTTTGTGCAAAATTAAATAAATTTCTGAGAGATGACTGATCCGCTTCACGTGGAATGGCCCATATATATGCATTATAAGTTCTAAGAAGAGGAATGTCAAGTCGATGGTAGAAAAATAGATTTTACAAATACTGCCACTGTTTCTTCACATGACCAATCTTCTGACTGTTACTGCGTTTCCACTCACTGATGAAGATCCCAAAGTACAATTGGTCATGTGATGAAACAGTGGCAGTACTTGTAAAATCTGTTTTTCTACCCTCGACTTGACATTCCTCTTCTCACAAGAACTTATAACACACACACACGCACGCACGCACGCACGCACGCACGCACGCACGCACGCACGCACGCACGCACGCGACGCACGCACGCACGCACGCACGCACGCACGCACGCACGCACGCACGCACGCAACTGAGTCGACAAGG
>NW_012062441.1:0-316 GCF_000956235.1 Wasmannia auropunctata | reverse complement strand
TACTGTTTTTGTTCGAAAAGGAGATCATAAACATCAAATTTTGTTCGAGGAGCACGCTAACACTTGGCACCCTTTTTACTTTTTTAAAAAAGTCAATTTTGTAACGATTGAAGATAACGCCACTTAGGTTTTTATATGATTTAACAACAGTTTTTTTTTCGAAGTTTTGATTTCACTTCTTTTTGGTAATATTATATTTTTAATTTATTAAATTAATTTTTTTTAAATCATGTATACGTTAATACAACTTGGATTCTGTTGGTTTAATTTGATTCAATAGTTTTTTTCGGGGTGCAAGATCGGAAGAGCACACGTC
>NW_012062440.1:0-313 GCF_000956235.1 Wasmannia auropunctata | reverse complement strand
TTATTTGCTTTAATAAAATTATGTGCCGGTCCTCGAGTCTACAAAGTGAGAGATTGCATTTTTAGAAATATTTATTTGCTTTAAAAAAATTATACAGATGTCCTCAAGTCTTCGAAGTGACAGATTACATATTTAGAACTATTCCTTAGCTTTTAAAACAGTATATACATGTCCTCGAGTGTTCGAAGTAACAGATTATATTTACAAAAATTTTTATTGCTTTTCAAAAAATAATATGCACATCCTCAATCCCTCGGAGTGAAAGATTGCATTTTTAGAGAAAAATTTCTTTGCTTTAGAAGCATTATATACA
>NW_012062439.1:0-435 GCF_000956235.1 Wasmannia auropunctata | reverse complement strand
TATATATATAAAAGTTAATACTTGTCAGCATATATATATTTTATTTTGAAAATACATTAATTCTGTTTTTTTATTTATCTTTGTGTGATTTGTTTTTTATTTCTCTTGTACTTAAAATTATTAGCAATAAACATATACCAATTGTAAAATTTTAAAATTTTGAAAAATGTACCAAAGTGTTGCAAATGTGAAATGTAATAGGTTTTACAAGGTCACACGTGAATTTTTCCGTTGAATTTTTCTACCCCTTGGGAAAGAAACAGAAAAAATCCGCGGAAAAATTTAAAAAAACCGGTTTTATTTCCAGCCTTCAAAACTATCAGTGTGTGTGTGTGTGTGTGTGCGTGCGTGCGTGCGTGCGTGCGTGCGTGCGTGCGTGCGTGCGTGCGTGCGTGCGTGCGTGCGTGCGTGCGTGCGTGCGTGCGTGCGTGCGTG
>NW_012062438.1:0-625 GCF_000956235.1 Wasmannia auropunctata | reverse complement strand
TATCCCCTGTGTGCCTTGTCGACTCAGTAAACGTCGTATCCTTGCGTTCGCGGCGTTTCTACCATTCAAACGTCGATTCTTGTCGTGTGAAGCGCGGAACCGCCGTATTCGAGCGCCCGCTGTGACGTCCTGGTGAAGCGAACTCCTGTTCGTTCCCTGCAGAGCGTCGTTTTGTGGGTCCTTCGCTGGCGGTTAAGAGGGTTAAAACCTCAGGACTATTTACTGGACGTCCGAATGATGAAGCCTCGGGATTGGTCGGAATGGAGTGTAATAACTTATAGAAATTGAAAGTATTTTTAAGCGACTTTATTGAGATTCAGAGCTCGGATCTGAGCTTCTCTACTTCGAATCCGTTCTCTGATCTGCAACAGCGATCAGAGGAGGTTCTTTTATAAGCATTTTACAATAAGAGAAGGGGTAGTTGTTCTATTCTATCGCTGTGAGTCATACTAGCGCAGGTTGACCCGCATACCATATACGGAGTGAAAGTAACAAAATGTAACTGATGTTGTAAGTCTCGCCTTGACGTACTTACAACGTCACACTTAGAAATAAGCAGGTCACTGTTGCAATCTAATATTGCAACGATGACCCATAATAATTGAAGATGCCGACGCAGGACTTC
>NW_012062436.1:0-342 GCF_000956235.1 Wasmannia auropunctata | reverse complement strand
TAGAAGAGTAAGTTATAATTATTTTTATATTAATTAAATTAAACATTATAAAAGGCGGGATGATTGAAGATAAAATAATAATAATATTAATTATTATAGGATAAATTGAAAAGTTAGAAAGAATGTAGAAAGGAATAATTTTTTGAATGGTTAGTATAATTAGTAATAAATTTCATGGAAGAAATTTAGCAGTTAGAGGAGATCAGAAATGAAAAGGAGGGATGCTTAATTTTAATATTAAGGAGACAATAATTGAAAATTTAATAAATTCGTTTTTTATAATTAAAGTATTTGTAATCACCTGTCTCTTATACACATCTCTGAGCGGGCTGGCAAGGCAGA
>NW_012062435.1:0-319 GCF_000956235.1 Wasmannia auropunctata | reverse complement strand
TTTGCTACGACAACGGTGACTAGACAAGGAGACTTTATATACAAGATAGAAACAATAAATGGCATAGTTTTAATGTAATATCGAAAAATATGCTGAATTAGATAGATTTTTTTTAATAACCATACAGTTCATTTATGCGATATCTTACCAACATATACGTTAATTTTAATAATTTATTCACGAGACACACTTTGTGTACTTTTAATGGCAAAGTAGTATATACAATATATTGATAGCCATTTGAATACAGCTTGCTGTGATACAGAAATTAACACATAAATTGTTGAAAGTATTTTCTACCGAGATTGAAGAGCACACG
>NW_012062434.1:0-357 GCF_000956235.1 Wasmannia auropunctata | reverse complement strand
ACTGGAGTTCAGACGTGTGCTCTTCCGATCTCTTGGATTAGTTCAATCTAAAAATTCAATAAAAAATATAAACACTTTTATTTAAAAAAATTAGATTGCCATTGGCTTGATTTTTAATAGTTTCCTCACATTCAAGATCAATCCAAGGTCACCATTGTATGTCCTCTATAGCAACTCCTATTATAAAAAGTTTTTGTAAAATATTTTCAAACTATTTACCAGTTCAGTTTCAAATAAATCACCCTGCATAAATTTTTTTTTTTTTTAAAGAAAAATGATTATTATATTGTGTTACACCGTGGGTAGGGTGTAACGTGGGAAGGACTCGGTTTTGGTGGTTGTAGAATTGATGCACAG
>NW_012062433.1:0-368 GCF_000956235.1 Wasmannia auropunctata | reverse complement strand
TTCTGACTTTAAAAATATTGAATTTGACTCTTTTATAATCCCAACCAATCAACTCATAAATAATGAATTTCGCCTATTAGAAGTAGATAACCGATGTATTTTACCATTCAACTATTCTTTACGAATTCTTACAACTTCCTTAGACGTACTTCACGCATGAACTGTCCCATCCTTAGGAATTAAAACAGACTCAACACCAGGACGTTTAAATCAAACTTACCTGACTATAATACGTCCAGGACTATACTTTGGCCAATGTTCAGAAATTTGTGGTATAAATCATAGCTTCATACCAATTGTTATTGAATCAACCAACCTTATAAATTTTAAAAATTGATTAATATCTTTTAAATAAATATTTACATTAA
>NW_012062432.1:0-343 GCF_000956235.1 Wasmannia auropunctata | reverse complement strand
CACGGATTACATGTCATTATTGGCTCACTTTTCCTCTCAGCCTCCCTCATACGCATAAACTTTAAACATTTTTCTTCCTCACATCATTTTGGATTTGAGGGAGCAGCCTGATACTGACATTTCGCAGATGTTGTTTGATTATTTTTATACCTCTCTATTTACTGATGAAGATTTTAATTAAATTATAAAACTTTCTAAATTTATATAGTATAAAAAATTACATTTAATTTCTAATTAAAATATTTAATAACTAAAATTAATATAAATAATAATTAATTTTTTTTATCTTTTAATAATTATTTGATTATTATCCTCTTTAATATTATTTTTAAACTTTATTCTA
>NW_012062431.1:0-317 GCF_000956235.1 Wasmannia auropunctata | reverse complement strand
AATTTGTTTTTTTAGAAGTGCTTATTCTTTGTATTTATTTTCTTATGTTCAACATGGGGGAGGTAGAAAGCAGGGGGGAAGATTTCATATAAGTGTAGTAAAGGAATATATTGTTTTAATTATACATTTTTATCCTTTGTTTATAATTTTATTAAATTTGGTTAGTTATATATAATTTTGTTGTTGGGGCAGGTTGGCTGTCATTTTATGGGGGAGAGAGGAGAGAGGTAATGAGAGATTTATTTAAGTAGTTTAATAAAAATATTAATTTATGGGATTAAAGTTATAATTTAAGTATCTTAAATAATTATTAATAT
>NW_012062430.1:0-486 GCF_000956235.1 Wasmannia auropunctata | reverse complement strand
ATCCGGCGGTTCCGCGCTTCGCACGTCGAGATTCGACGTTTGAATGGTGGAAACGCCGCGAACGCAAGGATACGACGTTTCCGAGCTTCAAACGGCGAGAATCGACGTTTGAGCGGTAGAGAACGTCGCGGGCGCTCGGATCCGGCGGTTACCGTCGCTTCGCACGTCGAGATTCGACGTTTGAATGGTAGAAACGCCGCGAACGCAAGGATACGACGTTTCCGAGCTTCAAACGGCGAGAATCGACGTTTGAGCGGTGGGAACGTCGCGGGCGCTCGGATCCGGCGGTTCCGCGCTTCGCACGTCGAGATTCGACGTTTGAATGGTAGAAACGCCGCGAACGCAAGGATACGACGTTTCCGAGCTTCAAACGGCGAGAATCGACGTTTGAGCGGTGGGAACGTCGCGGGCGTTCGGATCCGGCGGTTCCGCGCTTCGCACGTCGAGATTCGGCGTTTGAATGGTAGAAATCGTATAACTTCGTAT
>NW_012062429.1:0-317 GCF_000956235.1 Wasmannia auropunctata | reverse complement strand
GTTTTAAAAAAAGAGTTTGCTATTTTACGAAAAAAATTGTTACTTTTTTAATTGTTTTTCAAAAAATAATAATCCGATTGAAAAAATCGTACGCTTAAGATAATGAAGATAATGTTATTGTGAACATTCTATTCAAAAGTCAAGTCAATCGGATTAAAATTGGCCGAGATATGCGTGCGCCCAGTTACGAAAGAGTAGTTTTGAAAAAAACGCGTTTAAAGTTTTACAACCGATTAGTTTATGTAAAATGATATAATTTCGTAACGAACCAAAGTGCGTCCAATCCAGGTGCATATAAAGCTGTCTCTTATACACAT
>NW_012062428.1:0-403 GCF_000956235.1 Wasmannia auropunctata | reverse complement strand
GATTTAAATAGCTTATAGATTAAAGCATAATATTGAAGATATTAAGAAAATTTATTGATTTTTAAATAAGGCATAAATAATTAATTTATTAATATTTTTATAATGAAAATATAATGTTTCTATAAACTATATTTATTCATATATGGGGGGAGGGAGGAGGTTGAAGTAATATGATTAGGTATCATAAAGATTATGAATTAGAAGTTCATTTAATTTACTTCAACTAGAATTATATAATTCAGTAAAATTATTAACAATAATTTATCTCTATTTTGGTTTTAGTTAAATTTCTTAGATTTAGGCTAAATCATATGTTTAATTCGAAATTAAAGTGTAAAAATTACTTTAAGAAATAAGATATATTTATATAAATAATTTTTAAATGCAATTTAAATGTTATGAA
>NW_012062427.1:0-429 GCF_000956235.1 Wasmannia auropunctata | reverse complement strand
CGTGTGCTCTTCCGATCTCATATGTATAAACAGTCGTGGACATATCGGACATATTGCGACATTTTTTTCATAGGTTTTTGGTATATATTTAATACTTATATAATATAATATACTTTAATATATAATACTTATATAATATATATTCGATAGGTAACTAATATTTTGCAAATGTAAATTATGATGTGTACTCTTTAATCTAGGGACAGTACTTAATCGTGGTTTGCATTTGCAAAATTGAATGCGTTTCAAAATCTATTTAAAAAAAGTGTCGCAATTGATATGTCCACGACTGTACATAGGTATGTATGTAAAGCCATGTGTTTTTTACATTAACTAGAACAAAACAGCGCGCGCTTCGCGCGCGCCATTTATTCACTATTGTTGAAAAATGACACACATACATACAACAGACATTTAACATTGGTATTA
>NW_012062426.1:0-307 GCF_000956235.1 Wasmannia auropunctata | reverse complement strand
TATCCCCTGTGTGCCTTGTCGACTCAGTTGGTGGGAACGTCGCGGGCGCTCGTATACGGCGGTTCCGCGGTTCACACGTCGAGATTCGACGTTTAAAAGGTAGAAACGCCGCGAACGCAAATATACGACGTTTCCGAGCTTCAAACAGCAAGAATCGACGTTTGAGTAGTGGAAACGTCGCGGGCGCTCGTATACGGCAGTTCCGTGCTTCACACGTCGAGATTCGACGTTTGAATGGTAGAAACGCCGCGAACGCAAGGATACGACGTTTCCGAACTTTAAACGTTGAATCTCGACGTGCGAAGCG
>NW_012062425.1:0-304 GCF_000956235.1 Wasmannia auropunctata | reverse complement strand
CTTGAATGGTTCAAAAATACGTTTCACTTGGGTTTTATTGTTTTATTAGAGATACTATCCCACTTGAATGTTATTTTTAAAAAATAGTATAACAATTCATTTTTAAGATAACGAGATTCTCTTTGTAATTAGCGTAATTTAAAACTTTAATACCTCCTTTGAAAATAAATGTAACTTGAGGGATTATAACTTGGGATCACTTATTAAGAACAATCCATATCAAATTCAATATTAAATTTTGTATACAAATGATATACATACATATGTGACTTAAGTAGGATAACGTAACGTAATTTTTATGGGA
>NW_012062424.1:0-352 GCF_000956235.1 Wasmannia auropunctata | reverse complement strand
ATGTCTATTGCACGTGCCATGGAGAAGCTGCAGCAGAGACACGAGATGATAAACGAATAAGGTATATTCATCTGGACAGAATAATAGTAATGAACGCGCACTGAATATATTTTTGACGGGCCCTTCTTCATTTTCCCTTCAAATTTTCTTTCATAGCGGTCCCTTTGGTCCAAATTTTACAGTGTCCTTCTTCTGAAAATTATAATTTTTCGTTAATCATGTTATATTTCGGTTTCAGCTTCTCCCTGCCGCCTGTAATTGACATTGCGTTATATCGTCGATACTTCTCGCGATAGATTCGGTATGTGAAAAGATACGGGATACGGTCTGATTTTGGAGATCGTCGAAAAAT
>NW_012062423.1:0-349 GCF_000956235.1 Wasmannia auropunctata | reverse complement strand
TCGATGCTTCCCCGATAGCGTCCTTAATATTACGTCGATTCGCGTGCCCGCACGTCTATTTGGCCACCCGAGTGCCCCCGTGCACCCCCGTCGTCCGTTCGCCTCGATAGCGGAGAATTTTTGGCGCCGGAGGTAAACGCGGCGAAAGCAACACGCCGCGCGAAAGCAACACGCCGCGCCGAGACTTAGAAATTTTCGGGTCGGGTCCGGAGGTAAACCTGGCCGATCGACGCTTCGCATCCCCCGCTGGCGCCCTTAATATTACGTCGATTTGCGTGCCCGCACGTCTATTCGGCCACCCGAGTGCCCCCGTGCAACCCCGTCGTCCGTTTGCATCGATAGCGGAAAA
>NW_012062422.1:0-301 GCF_000956235.1 Wasmannia auropunctata | reverse complement strand
TTCCGCGCTTCGCACGTCGAGATTCGACGTTTGAATGGTGGAAACGCCGCGAACGCAAGGATACGACGTTTCCGAGCTTCAAACGGCGAGAATCGACGTTTGAGCGGTGGGAACGTCGCGGGCGCTCGGATGAGGCGGTTCCGCGCTTCGCACGTCGAGATTCGACGTTTGAATGGTGGAAACGCCGCGAACGCAAGGATACGACGTTTCCGAGCCTCAAACGGCGAGAATCGACGTTTGAGCGGTGGGAACGTCGCGGGCGCTCGGATCCGGCGGTTCCGCGCTTCGCACGTCGAGATTC
>NW_012062421.1:0-310 GCF_000956235.1 Wasmannia auropunctata | reverse complement strand
GTGACTGGAGTTCAGACGTGTGCTCTTCCGATCTATTAAAATTGACGATTTATCCAAGCAAAATATAATTCCTATATTTTTTTTGAAAACTAATTAATTAATTAAGCTTTAAAAATTTATATTTTAAAGCTAGAAGTCCCATGATAAAAATATTTATTCATCTATATCACTCTAAATTTTTCATCCACTGTATTTCAAAAATATAAATTTAAAATCTATACACAAATTAAATTTAAAAGATATTTTAATTTTTTGAGACCTAAATGCATAATCAATATTTTTTATAATAAATAATTCAAGATCGGAAGAG
>NW_012062420.1:0-368 GCF_000956235.1 Wasmannia auropunctata | reverse complement strand
GCAGCTTGCAGTATATACGCAATTGAGGCACTACCGGTGGCGTGTGATAACCGGGCCTCCTACGTCTAGCAGGATGAGCTCAAGATAAGGTCGCCATAACATTGGCCTTACCCCTGCTCCAGCTGGATGTTGGTTTAATGTACTCAATCCAGGATAAGCCCAGACACAATGCTCGATTAGTCTAAACATCGCGAGTGATCGGATGACCGGAGGAGAGCCCGACCCTGACCCCGGGCCCAAAGATACCCCGCGAGGGGATCAGGGACACCAAGAAAGTCGGAACTCGCGCGAGTCACAGCGTTCAGACATCGTGAATAATATCGGAGAAGAGCCAGACCCTCACCCAGGGCCCAGAGAAACCCTATATT
>NW_012062419.1:0-417 GCF_000956235.1 Wasmannia auropunctata | reverse complement strand
GCGGGCACGCGAATCGGCGTAATATTAAGGGGGCTAGCGGGGAAGCGTCGATCGGCCAGGTTTACCTCCGGACCCGACCGAGCGGAAAATTTTCGTAAGTCCCGCGCGGCGTGTTGCTTTCGCGCGGCGTGTTGCTTTCGCCGCGATTACCTCCGGCGCCGAAAATTCTTCGCTATCGGGGCGAACGGTACGACGGGGGTGCACGGGGGTGGTAGGGTCGCCGAATAAACGTGCGGGCACGCGAATCGGCGTAACAATAAGGGGGCTAGCGGGGAAGCGTCGATCGGCCAGGTTTACCTCCGGACCCGACCGAGCCGAAAATTTTCTAAGTACCTCGCGGCGTGTTGCTTTCTCGCCGCGTGTTGCTTTCGCCGACGGGGCCGACAGGCGCTCCGCGGCCAAGTACCTCGCCTGACC
>NW_012062418.1:0-722 GCF_000956235.1 Wasmannia auropunctata | reverse complement strand
TATCCCCTGTGTGCCTTGTCGACTCAGTCTAGCGCTCGGTCAGGTTAGCGCTCGGTCAGGTTAGCGCTCGGTCAGGTTAGCGCTCGTTCGGTCTCGCGCTCGGTCAGGTTAGCGCTCGGTTAGGCTAGCGCGTACGTCGGTCCTACCGCCGGCGGGTCTGTCGCGCGCTCCGCGGCTAAGTCCCGCGCCGCGTGTTGCTTTCGCCGACGGGGCCGACAGGCGCTCAGCGGCCAAGTGCCTCGCCTGACACGTCGGGCTAGCGCTCGATCAGGTTAGCGCTCGGTCAGGTTAGCGCTCGGTCAGGTTAGCGCTCGTTCGGTCTCGCGCTCGGTCAGGTTAGCGCTCGGTTAGGCTAGCGCGTACGTCGGCCTACCGCCGGCGGGTCTGTCGCGCGCTCCGCGGCTAAGTCCCGCGCCGCGTGTTGCTTTCGCCGACGGGGCCGACAGGCGCTCAGCGGCCAAGTGCCTCGCCTGACCACGTCGGGCTACGTCGCTCGGTCAGGTTAGCGACTCGGTCAGGTTAGCGCTCGGTCAGGTTAGTCGTCTCGTTCGGTCGTCGCGCTCGGTGGTCAGGTTAGCGCTCGGTTAGGCTAGCGCGTACGTCGGGCCTACCGCCGGCGGGTCTGTCGCGCGCTCCGCGGCTAAGTCCCGCGCCGCGTGTTGCTTTCGCCGACGGGGCCGACAGGCGCTCAGCGGCCAAGTGCCTCGCCTGACACGTCAGGC
>NW_012062417.1:0-327 GCF_000956235.1 Wasmannia auropunctata | reverse complement strand
TTTTTCTCCTATCTTATTTATTATTTAAGACTTTAAGTTAACAAAAACTTTAAACCTTCAAAGTTTAACATATAATTTTAAATTTTTTTATAAATCTTAAACAATAATTTTAACTTTAATTTATTATATTAATCCAATAATGTTTTTGATATCTTTAAATTTGCAATTTAATATTTTTATAAACTATAATATAATATTACTATTAACAAAAATATTAAAACTTTAAAATTTACCTCTTAATAAATGTTATGTCTGATTAAAGTAATAAACTGTAAATTTATTTAAGAAATTTAATTTTCTAACATTATTTTAACTACACTCTTTATT
>NW_012062416.1:0-327 GCF_000956235.1 Wasmannia auropunctata | reverse complement strand
CATTTAACCCCATCTGGTACTCCATTCATTTTAATGCCTTTTATAGTCATTATTGAGTCAATCAGCCTACTTATTCGGCCTTTCACTCTAGCCATCCGACTAACTGCTAATATAATTGCTGGCCCCTTACTCCTATCCCTTTTAGGATCTTCAGGTCCATCTATCTCTAATATATTTATACTAAATTTTTTAATATTAACTCAAATTTTATTATTTATTTTAGAAATTTCAATCTCACTAATCCAAGCTTATGTATTTTCAGTTCTATACACCTTATACAGAAGAGAATCTTAATTTAATAGACGCTTATTATGAATAAACAAAATC
>NW_012062415.1:0-433 GCF_000956235.1 Wasmannia auropunctata | reverse complement strand
GCAACACGCCGCGCGAAAGCAACACGCCGCGCTGGACTTAGAAAATTTTCGGCTCGGTCGGGTCCGGAGCTAAACCTGGCCGATCGACGCTTCCCCGCTAGCCCCCTTAATATTACGCCGATTCGCGTGCCCGCCTACGTTTATTCGGCCAACCCTTACCACCCCGTAGCACCCCCGTCGTCCGTTCGCCCCGAAGTAGCCGAAGAAGTTTTCGGCGGCCGGAGGTAATCGCGGCGAAAGCAACACGCCGCGCGAAAGCAACACGCCGCGCGGGACTTAGAAAATTTTCGGCTCGGTCGGGTCCGGAGGTAAACCTGGCCGATCGACGATTCCCCGCTAGCCCCCTTAATATTACGCCGATTCGCGTGCCCGCCCGTTTATATCGTATAACTTCGTATAATGTACCTGAGTCGACAAGGCACACAGGGGGATA
>NW_012062414.1:0-499 GCF_000956235.1 Wasmannia auropunctata | reverse complement strand
TATCCCCCTGTGTGCCTTGTCGACTCAGTTCGACGTAATATTAAGGGGCGCCAGCGGGGAAGCGAAGCGTCGATCGGCCAGGTTTACCTCCGGACCCGACCAGAAAATTTTCTAAGTCCCGCGCGGCGTGTTCTTTCGCGCGGCGTGTTGCTTTCGCCGCGTTTACCTCCGGCGCCGAGAATTCTCCGCTATCGAGGCGAACGGACGACGGGGGGTGCACGGGGGGCACTCGGGTGGCCGAATAGACGTGCGGGCACGCGAATTGACGTAATATTAAAGGCGCTAGCGCGGAAGCGTCGATCGGCCAAGTGTACCTCCGGACCCGACAGAGCCGAAAATATTCTAAGTCCCGCGCGGCGTGTTGCTTTCGCGCGGCGTGTTGCTTTCGCCGCGTTTGCCTCCGGCGCCGAAAATTTTCCGCTATCGTGGCGAACGGTCGACGGGGGTGCACGGGGGCACTCGGGTGGCCGAATAGACGTGTGGGCACGGAAATCGACGT
>NW_012062412.1:0-323 GCF_000956235.1 Wasmannia auropunctata | reverse complement strand
CCGCAACCTATAAATTCTAAGCTATTATATTACTTCTCTCCTTAATTAAACTATATAAAAACCTAACTATATTAAATTTTATGATTAAAAAAACTAGATATCTTAATAATTGACTAAAATTTATTCACTAATTAAATATTCAAAATAATTTTTCAACACTAACTCTCATACTTAATGCACTCTTTCTAATTCAAGAAAATTTACTAGTAAACTTTTATTTTAATAACCCCTGATACAAAAGGTACACTAAAATAAACCTCCTTATCTCCATCTTTCTCTTTTCACTTACATTACTCTTCTATATCACTATCATAATTTACTCA
>NW_012062411.1:0-509 GCF_000956235.1 Wasmannia auropunctata | reverse complement strand
CCCGAGACGCGCACCGGTCGCTACGGGCCTGGCACCCTCTGCGGGTAAGTGGCCCCATTCAAGATGGACTTGGACGCGACGCGGCACCTCGGGATAAACGGACCCTCCCAAACACCACATTTCCCTGCGGCGGAACCGCGGGATTCGGCGCTGGGCTCTTTCCTGTTCGCTCGCCGCTACTAAGGAAATCCTAGTTAGTTTCTTTTCCTCCGCTTAATAATATGCTTAAATTCAGCGGGTGATCTCGCCTGCTCTGAGGTCGTCAAAGTTTTGTATGCGAAACGCTCTCCCTGTCTCTCTTCGCGCGCGCGCGCGCGCGCGCGCGTCAGCGTCCGACGCGACGCGAGACGAACTTCGGCTCGCTCGTGTGGACGAGCGGAGCGAATCGTCGATCGGTCGCGGTCGCTACGACGACGGCGGCGGCGACAACACGTGTCGAGAGACGCGTGAGTGAGCGTTGGCGCAAAACACCAGTGGGGCGGGCACAATCGAGTGCGCCCGGCGGGATA
>NW_012062410.1:0-661 GCF_000956235.1 Wasmannia auropunctata | reverse complement strand
TAATAAAATGGCAGCTTTTCTTCGAAAAAGTGATGTTTTTCAAAACGGTAACTCATTAAGAATTAATTTTCAATTGTTAAATAGTTTTTCCATTAAATTAAGTTATACCGCTGGATTAATGAGAAAATTTTACACCCAAAAAATAGAGTTTTCAAAACATTTCTGTTTTGGGTGTACAGTTTAAAATGTCAAATCCAAATTCGCACCATTATTCCATTAGTGGATGTTCGAAAGAAGTGTACCATTAAAACGTATACACTGTGACGCCGCAGTCCGCTGCGGCGGAGCAGCGTCCCGCCGCCGTCACAAGGCGCCCTTTTGCCGGGCCGGCAGCCGCATCGTGAGAGCGAGACCGAGATCTCCGGGAGGCCCGAATTTACACCGCGTACTTTTTAATAATTCTTTTTGGAACCTCTTATATGTACCGCGGCACCTCACCGGACCTACGGACCATCGGCGGAGAGGATTCAGGGCCAGCGACGGCGGAAAGTGCTTGGAATATAGGCGACCTGGCGCAGGAGCTACGGGGGCACGCACCGGGCACGTGGCGATCAGGTGACGGAGCGCGCACACGCGGAGAGCGTGACCACGCGCGCAAGGATACAAGAGCCGCCAGGGGCGCGACTGGGAAGGGCGCGGTAGCTGAGGCCCGCGAAGGGCG
>NW_012062409.1:0-521 GCF_000956235.1 Wasmannia auropunctata | reverse complement strand
GAGTACACGACAAACGCGCCGTGCCGGTCCCAAGGATGTCTCTCGCGCGCTCGCGGAGAGAATCGCTTTCGTGGACTCGGACACGCGCGCGGTCGGGCTCGCGCGATCCACACACCAGGGCGGGCTCCTCGGGCCGGAGATCGCGACTGCTCCGAGAGACCGAGTACCCGCGGAGTACAGAGGAGAGACGTATCATCTCCGAGGCTGGAGCCCGCGCACGGCAGGCGCGGCTCCATTTTTGCACGCGCGCGCACCTCTCTCGAGGCGCACCTCTCACCGAGAGTACGGTGGGGCGGCCTACGCAGGGCGGCGGCGCGGAGCGGCGCGACGTGACTCTCGCGTCGAGGTCCCGTCGTCGCGCTCTTCTCTCCTCGGGCGAACGTATCTTATATATATATATCTCCACTTGTACTTGGGGCGCTCTTGGTCTCCGGGCGGCGGCGGCGCGACACCTTCGTCGCGCGCGCGCCCGCGCCAGATCTCGTTGACGCCTCGGTCAACAACCCTCATTCTTCTCCTCA
>NW_012062408.1:0-398 GCF_000956235.1 Wasmannia auropunctata | reverse complement strand
CTAAAAATCATAGGTAACTTTGGAAATTTTTTTTAGGAAAACAATTAAAAGTAATACTAAAATTTGTTTTAAGGACTTTAATAATACATGTCTTTAGAGTAAAAAATATTTTTTAAATTATTTTTTTAATAAAAATGACGACGCTGAAGCCATTTTATTAAACGTCGTTTTTGTAGCCACTGTCAAATCGGCGTTGCGGGGATCTGCCATTCGATTGAACTTGGAGCAAACATCAAAATTTTTTAAAAACTATATAATATGCACTACAGAAGTACATACGGATATTTTAAAATATAGATTTTTATAAAAATTGCGAGCATTTGAAAAAAAAAGTCATTTTCGGCCAAAGAATTTTGTCAAGAAATGTTAAATAAAGATCGGAAGAGCACACGTCTGAA
>NW_012062407.1:0-421 GCF_000956235.1 Wasmannia auropunctata | reverse complement strand
TATCCCCTGTGTGCCTTGTCGACTCAGTTGTATGCTATACGAAGTTATTACGTAGCGCTAACCTGACCGAGCGCTAACCTGACCGAGCGCTAACCTGACCGAGCGCTAGCCCGACGTGTCAGGCGAGGCACTTGGCCGCTGAGCGCCTGTCGGCCCCGTCGGCGAAAGCAACACGCGGCGCGGGACTTAGCCGCGGAGTGCGCGACAGACCCGCCGGCGGTAGGCCCGACGTACCGCGCTAGCCTAACCGAGCGCTAACCTGACCACCGAGCGCGAGACCGAACGAGCGCTAACCTGACCGAGCGCTAACCTGACCGAGCGCTAACCTGACCGAGCGCGAGCCCGACGGGTCAGACGAGGTACTTGGCCGCGGAGCGCCTGTCGGCCCCGCCGGCGAAAGCAACACGCGGCGCGGGACTTA
>NW_012062406.1:0-361 GCF_000956235.1 Wasmannia auropunctata | reverse complement strand
TACCTGAGCGCGCCAACTTTAGCCGATCTGATTAGTTAACTTTAAACTCTTATAATTCATAAACTATTATAGTCTCAACATTTTGGTATTGGAACTTTTGTCTTAAAATGATCTCAGGAATCTACCCTTAAGCGTTAGTCCGGTCATTACGGGACACCCTGTATATGTATATATATGTATATAGGGGAGTATAGCGTAATTTGGTCATATTTTTTTTAAACGACTCTAAAACTCGTATTTTTTCGAATTTCATGAAACCAAATAAACCGTTGGAAAGATAAAAACCTAGCGCAACTTTTTCTTGAATATACCTACCTTCTATCTCATCGCAAAAAAAAAGATCATTTTCCCGAAACACAAA
>NW_012062405.1:0-417 GCF_000956235.1 Wasmannia auropunctata | reverse complement strand
TAATGGAAAAAAGAATTACTGCTGGTGTCACGCAGTTTAGGCTTTCTCATGATTGATTGTTTCACAGTACTTTTCACAATTCTTTGTAACTGTAAACGGATTTTTATTAAGAAATAGTACAATGTTTCGAATAGATTTTATAGCGTAATTATTACATATTACTCACAGGAAAACAATGTAACCATCTTATCCTCAGAGATTTATTTCATACCGCTCTTCATTTCTTTAATTTCTGCTTTCAACAAAATAAATCTGTAAAAAAATTATAGTTATGTCACTGTAATGATTTAAAAAATCAATTATTACCATATTACTGAATAATAAAAATTTGAAATGTACAAGAATAAATTAAATATGTTAAATTACACACACACACACACACACGCACACGCACACGCACACGCACACACACAACAC
>NW_012062404.1:0-488 GCF_000956235.1 Wasmannia auropunctata | reverse complement strand
CGGAGGTAATCGCGGCGAAAGCAACTCGCCGCGCGGGACTTAGAAAATTTTCGGCTCGGTCGGGTCCGGAGGTAAACCTGGCCGATCTACGCTTCCCCGCTAAAGCCCTCAATGTTACGTCGATTCGCGTGCCCGCACCGTTTATTCCGGCCACCCTAGTCGTCCCCGTGCACCCCGACGTCCGTTCGCCTCCGATAAGACGGTAGAATTTTCGGCGCCGGAGGTAATCGCGGCGAAAGCAACACCGCCGCGCGGGACTTAGAAAATTTTCGGCTCGGTCGGGTCCGGAGGTAAACCTGGCCGATCGACGCTTCCCCGCTAGCCCCGTTAATATTACGTCGATTCGACGCGCCCGCACGTTTAATTCGGCCACCCTACCACCCCCGTAGCACCCCGTCGTCCGTTCGCCCCGATAGTCGAAGAATTTTCGGCGCCGGAGGTAATCGCGGCGAAAGCAACACGCCGCGCGAAAGCAACACGCCGCGCGA
>NW_012062403.1:0-313 GCF_000956235.1 Wasmannia auropunctata | reverse complement strand
TCGGTTTGATTGCATTACAAGCATAAAATCAATTCAGCACGCAATTTAAAATGACTGAAATATGGAATTAAGATTTACATAGAAATATTATTAGGTGCCAAGATCCAGCCTCGACCGATTAAGGCACTCTCAATTGAATTGTGTTTATCACTTACGCGGTCTATATCTTAATTATTATTTATCATGTTTGTTATGTGCATGATACGGTTAGAAATTGATCTTTGTTTAAAAAAAAGTGGAATAACTGCTTAAAATCAGTTAAATTGATTTTCCGACTAAAAAAAATTGAATCCTCGCAGTTTAAACTACGCGA
>NW_012062402.1:0-517 GCF_000956235.1 Wasmannia auropunctata | reverse complement strand
GCGTGTTGCTTACGCGCGGCGTGTTGCTTTCGCCGCGTTTACCTCCGGTGCCGAAAATTCTCCGCTATCGAGGCGAACGGTCGACGGGGGTGCACGGGGGCACTTGATCGGACCGAACAGACGTGCGGGACACGCGAATCGACGTAATAATTGTAGGGCGCCAGCGGGGAAGCGAAGCGTCGGATCGGGCCAGGTTTACATCCGGACCCGACCCGAAAATTTTCTAAGTCCCGCGCGGCGTGTTGCTTTCGCGCGGAGTGTTGCTTTCGCCGCGTTTACCTCCGGCGCCGAAAATTCTCCGCTATCGTGGCGAACGGACGACGGGGGTGCACGGGGGCACTCGGGTGGCCGAAATAGACGTGCGGGCGACGCGGAATCGACGTAAGGTATTAAGGGCGCTAGCGGGGAAGCGTCGATCGGCCAGGTTTACCTCCGGACCCGACCCGAAAATTTTCTAAGTCCCGCGCGGCGTGTTGCTTTCGCGCGGCGTGTTGCTTTCGCCACGACCTCCGGCGCC
>NW_012062401.1:0-724 GCF_000956235.1 Wasmannia auropunctata | reverse complement strand
TATCCCCTGTGTGCCTTGTCGACTCAGTCACGGGGGTGGTAGGGTGGCCGAATAAACGTGCGGGCGCGCGAATCGACGTAACATTAAGGGCGCTAGCGGGGAAGCGTCGAACGGCCAGGTTTACCTCCGGACCCGACCGAGCCGAAAATTTTCTAAGTCCCGCGCGGCGTGTTGCTTTCGCGCGGCCGTGTTGCTTTCGCCGCGATTACCTCCGGCGCCGGAAAATTCTTCGCGTATCGGGGCGAACGGACGACGGGGGTGTCTACGGGGTGGTAGGGTGGCCGAATAACCGGGCGGGCACGCGAATCGGCGTAATATTAAGGGGGCTAGCGGGGAATCGTCGATCGGCCAGGTTTACCTCCGGACCCGACCGAGCCGAAAATTTTCTAAGTCCCGCGCGGCGTGTTGCTTTCGCGCGGCGTGTTGCTTTCGCCGCGATTACCTCCGGCGCCGAAAATTCTTCGCTATCGGGGCGAACCGGACGACCCGGGGGTGCACGGGGGTCGTAGGGTGGCCGATAAACGTGGCGGGCACGCGAATCGGCGTAATATTAAGGGGGCTAGCGGGGAAGCGTCGATCGGCCAGGTTTACCTCCGGACCCGACCGAGCCGAAAATTTTCTAAGTCCCGCGCGGCGTGTTGCTTTCGCGCGGCGTGTTGCTTTCGCCGCGATTACCTCCGGCGCCGAAAATTCTTCGCTATCGGGGCGAACGGACGACGGGGGT
>NW_012062400.1:0-548 GCF_000956235.1 Wasmannia auropunctata | reverse complement strand
GTACGAGGGCACTCGGGTGGCCGAATAGACGTGCGGGCACGGAATCGACGTAATATTAAGGGCGCCAGCGGGGAAGCGAAGCGTCGATCGGCCAGGTTTACCTCCGGACCCGACCCGAAAATTTTCTAAGTCCCGCGCGGCGTGTTGCTTTCGCGCGGCGTGTTGCTTTCGCCGCGTTTACCTCCGGCGCCGAAAATTTTCCGCTATCGTGGCGAACGGACGACGGGGGTGCACGGGGGCACTCGGGTGGCCGAATAGACGTGCGGGCACGCGAATCGACGTAATATTAAGGGCGCCAGCGGGGAGTGCGAAGCGTCGATCGGCCAGGTTTACCTCCGGACCCGACCCGAAAATTTTCTAAGTCTCGCGCGGCGTGTTGCTTTCGCGTCGGCGTGTTGCTTTCGCCGTCGATTACCTCCGGCGCCAAAATTACTCCGCTATCGAGGAGAACGGACGACGGGGGTGCACGGGGGCACTCGGGTGGCCAAATAGACGTGCGGGCACGCGATTCGACGTAATATTAACGGCGCCAGCGGGGAAGCGAAGCG
>NW_012062399.1:0-479 GCF_000956235.1 Wasmannia auropunctata | reverse complement strand
CACGCACGCACGCACGCACGCACGCACGCACGCACGCACGCACGCACGCACGCACGCACGCACGCACGCACACACACACACACACACACACACACACACATATACATAATCAGGAGACACGCTAGTGGCTTGATGTCAAGTGTTCAAACAAGCCATGCCGGGTCTCTTAACGCGAGCCGTCGCGTTGCGAGCACCCGAAATTTTGAGATCTCAATAACGGTCGAACCGATTAAGTTCTAACTAGATTTAATCGATAGCTTGGGTTCGATTTATATAATAAAAGTGTGTTTATTTTATTTCTACATGTCCTACGAGCGAAGATATTGCAATGCAAAGTCCGAAATGTAGGAATTTCAGATTAAGAAACGTCATTGTCATTATCGTCGACCAGTTGCGGGGTGGGGGAAGTGTACTTTTACAATTTCTGACACAAGAGGCGCTAGAATTTCTAATCTTGCAGAGATCGGAAGAGCACACGT
>NW_012062398.1:0-341 GCF_000956235.1 Wasmannia auropunctata | reverse complement strand
CGAGCGCTAACCTGTCCGAGCGCTAACCTGACCGAGCGCTAACCTGACCGAGCGCTAGCCCGACGTGTCAGGCGAGGCACTTGGCCGCTGAGCGCCTGTCGGCCCCGTCGGCGAAAGCAACACGCGGACGACGGTACTTAGCGCGGAGCGCGCGACAGGACCCGCCGGCGGTAGGGACCGACGGTACGCGCTAGCCTAACCGAGCGCTAACCTGACCGAGCGCGAGACCGAACGAGCGCTAACCTGACCGAGCGCTAACCTGACCGAGCGCTAACCTGACCGAGCGCTAGCCCGACGTGTCAGGCGAGGCACTTGGCCGCTGAGCGCCTGTCGGCCCCGTC
>NW_012062397.1:0-725 GCF_000956235.1 Wasmannia auropunctata | reverse complement strand
TCCCACCGCTCAAACGTCGATTCTCGCCGTTTGAAGCTCGGAAACGTCGTATCCTTGCGTTCGCGGCGTTTCTACCATTCAAACGTCGAATCTCGACGTGCGAAGAGCGGAACCGCCGGATCCGGAGCGCCCGCGACGTTCCCACCGCTCAAACGTCGATTCTCGCCGTTTGAATCGAGGAAACGTCGTATCCTTGCGTTCGCGGCGTTTCTACCATTCAAACGTCGAATCTCGACGTGCGAAGCGCGGAACCGCCGGATCCGAGCGCCCGCGACTTCCACGCTCAAACGTCGATTCTCGCCGGTTGAAGCGNGGAAACGTCGATCCTTGCGTTCGCGGCGTTTCCACCATTCAAACGTCGAATCTCGACGTGCGAAGCGCGGAACCGCCGGATCCGAGCGCCCGCGACACTCCCACCGCTACAAACGTCGATTCTCGCCGTTTAGAAGCGTACGGAAACGTCGTATCCTTGCGTTCGCGGTCGTTTCCACCATTCAAACGTCGAATCTCGACGTGCGAAGCGCGGAACCGCCGGATCCGAGCCGCCCGCGACCGTTCCCACCGCTACAAACGTCGATTCTCGCGTTTCGAAAGCCTCGGAAACGTCGTATCCTTGCGTTCGCGGCGTTTCTACCATTCAAACGTCGAATCTCGACGTGCGAAGCGCGGAACCGCCGGATCCGAGCGCCCGCGACGTTCCCACGTAATAACTTCGTATAGCATAC
>NW_012062396.1:0-488 GCF_000956235.1 Wasmannia auropunctata | reverse complement strand
TGCTATACGAAGTTATTACGTTCCCACCGCTCAAACGTCGATTCTCGCCGTTTGAAGCTCGGAAACGTCCGTATCCTTGCGTTTCGCGGCGTTTCCACCATTCAAACGTCGAATCTCGACGTGCGAAGCGCGGAACCGCCGGATCCGAGCGCCCGCGACGTTCCCACCGCTCAAACGTCGATTCTCGCCGTTTGAAGCTCGGAAACGTCGTATCCTTGCGTTCGCGGCGTTTCCACCATTCAAACGTCGAATCTCGACGTGCGAAGCGCGGAACCGCCGGATCCGAGCGCCCGCGACGTTCCCACCGCTCAAACGTCGATTCTCGCCGTTTGTAAGCTCGGAACGTCGTATCCTTGCGTTCGCGGCGTTTCCACCATTCAAACGTCGAATCTCGACGTGCGAAGCGCGGAACCGCCGGATCCGAGCGCCCGCGACGTTTCCACCGCTCAAACGTCGATTCTCGACGTAATAACTTCGTATAGCATACA
>NW_012062395.1:0-594 GCF_000956235.1 Wasmannia auropunctata | reverse complement strand
ATACGAAGTTATTACGTCGAGCTTCAAACGGCGAGAATCGACGTTTGAGCGGTGGGAACGTCGCGGGCGCTCGGACTCCGGCCCGGTTCCGCGCTTCCGTCACGTCGAGATTCGACGTTTAGTAATGGTAGAAACGCCGCGAACGCAAGGATACGTACGTTCCGAGCTTCAAACGGCGAGAATCGACGTTTGAGCGGTGGGAACGTCGCGGGCGCTCGGATCCGGCGGTTCCGCGCTTCGCACGTCGAGATTCGACGTTTGAATGGTGGAAACGCCGCGAACGCAAGGATACGACGTTTCCGAGCTTCAAACGGCGAGAAACGACGTTTGAGCGGTGGGAACGTCGCGGGCGCTCGGATCCGGCGGTTCGGCGCTTCGCACGTCGAGATTCGACGTTTGAATGGTGGAAACGCGTCGAACGCAAGGATACGACGTTTCCGAGCTTCAAACGGCGAGAATCGACGTTTGAGCGGTGGGAACTCGCGGCGCTCGGATCCGGCGTTCGCGCTTCGCACGTCGAGATTCGACGTTTGAATGGTTGAAACGCCGCGAACGCAAGGATAAGACGTTTCCGAGCTTCAAACGGCGAGAATC
>NW_012062394.1:0-697 GCF_000956235.1 Wasmannia auropunctata | reverse complement strand
TTTGAAGCTCCACCTGAAAGGATCATAATTATAGCGCGATATTCTGGGTCTGCCAATCCATTTCGGTAGATACCCATTTGTTCACCTATCTCATTTAGGTTAAGGCCTTCGGCTAGTTGCAGGGTTCTATACTCTGCTAAATCTACGAAGGCCTCATCGACCAACCTCAGTCTCTCTAAGAAGATAGAAAGTAACTTGGTAAAGTTCTCTTTATCACTTAGAAATTCTGAGGGCAGTCTTTCTAAAGCACCCTTAATGAAATCAGGCAGTGGGTGGATGTGGTTAACATCCGGAGCTAACACCTCTGCCATAACCCCTCCGTTAAATTATCTGACTGTAGGTTATATTGTCTGCTGACAAGTTGAAAAGCTGAGTGGTGGCTGGCTTAACATCATTACTTGTGTAAGATGTATCAGGCTGACCAACATTCTTAACTTCCACAATCACTTTCGTGAAACGATCTGGACGGATGGTCGAGCTAACAACGGCCCCGAGTTGATGGTTGTATAACGTAGCTGCGATACTGCCACCGTTAACCATAGCAACCAGAGCATTATTAATCTCCGTTTCCTCCACGATAGAGACAGGCCTTCCTTGATATTTGACACGTACCGCAATATTGCGTTGCTCTGCTTTTGTGTGGTACACAGTTTCAATTTGGTCATCCTCTGTGGTTATATCGGTGAATACGGCACCA
>NW_012062393.1:0-349 GCF_000956235.1 Wasmannia auropunctata | reverse complement strand
TATCCCCTGTGTGCCTTGTCGACTCAGTCGTCTATTCGGCCACCCGAGTGCCCCCGTGCACCCCCGTCGTCCGTTCGCCTCGATAGCGGAGAATTTTCGGCGCCGGAGGTAAACGCGGCGAAAGCAACACGCCGCGCGAAAGCAACACGCCGCGCGGGACTTAGAAAATTTTCGGGTCGTGTCCGGAGGTAAACCTGGCCGATCGACGCTTTGCATCCCCGCTGGCACCCTTAACTATTACGTCGACTTCGCGTGCCCGCACGTCTATTCGGCCACCCGAGTCGCCCCGTGCACCCCGTCGTCCGTTCGCCTCGATAGCGGAAAATTTTCGGCGCCGGAAGTAAACGCG
>NW_012062392.1:0-453 GCF_000956235.1 Wasmannia auropunctata | reverse complement strand
CGTTCGCGGCGTTTCCACCATTCAAACGTCGAATCTCGACGTGCGAAGCGCGGAACCGCCGGATCCGAGCGCCCGCGACGTTCCCACCGCTCAAACGGTCGAGTCTCGCCGTTTGAAGCTCGGAAACGTCGTATCCTTGCGTTCGCGGCGTTTCCACCATTCAAACGTCGAAATCTCGACGTGACGTAAGCGTCGGAACCGCCGGTATCCCGGAGCGCCCGCGACGTTACCCGACCGCTCAAACGGGTCGAGTTCTCGCCGTTTGAAGCTCGGAAACGTCGTATCCTTGCGTTCGCGGCGTTTCCACCATTCAACGTACGATCTCCGACGTCGCGAGCGCGTACGACGCCGGATCCGAGCGCCCGCGCCGTTCCCACCGCTCAAACGTCGATTCTCGCCGTTTGAAGCTCGGAAACGTCGTATCCTTGCGTTCGCGGCGTTTCCACCATTCAA
>NW_012062391.1:0-370 GCF_000956235.1 Wasmannia auropunctata | reverse complement strand
TATCCCCTGTGTGCCTTGTCGACTCAGTTGTATGCTATACGAAGTTATTACGTGCCAACGACAGCAGAAGGGAATTGGAGTACGGGCGACCTGGCGCCGGAGCAAAGGGGACACGCACCGGGCACGCGGCGAGCAGGTGACAGAGCGCGTGAACACGCGCAAGGATACCCGAGCCGCCAGGGGCGCGACCGGGAAGGCGGGCGCTGTGGCTGAGGCCCGCGAAGGGCGATACGGCCGGCGATTTCCTCAGAGCCCGGGGATATCGCCGAGGGGTGCGTTCAAATCTCCCACCCAGTACCCTGAAGTCACCCAAACGCCGTTCAGATGGCTCTTGCTTTCACCTAGATGGCCTCCGAGTGTATCGTTCAAA
>NW_012062390.1:0-455 GCF_000956235.1 Wasmannia auropunctata | reverse complement strand
TGTATGCTATACGAAGTTATTACGTTTCGACGTTTGAATGGTGGAAACGCCGCGAACGCAAGGATACGACGTTTCCGAGCTTCAAACGGCGAGAATCGACGTTTGAGCGGTGGGAACGTCGCGGGCGCTCGGATCCGGCGGTTCCGCGCTTCGCACGTCGAGATTCGACGTTTGAAGTGGTGGAAACGCCGCGAACGCAAGGATACGACGTTTCCGAGCTTCAAACGGCGAGAATCGACGTTTGAGCGGTGGGAACGTCGCGGGCGCTCGGATCCGGCGGTTCCGCGCTTCGCACGTCGAGATTCGACGTTGAAGTGGTGGAAACGCCGCGAACGCAAGGATACGACGTTTCCGAGCTTCAAACGGCGAGAATCGACGTTTGAGCGGTGGGAACGTCGCGGGCGCTCGGATCCGGCGGTTCCGCGCTACTGAGTCGACAAGGCACACAGGGGATA
>NW_012062389.1:0-911 GCF_000956235.1 Wasmannia auropunctata | reverse complement strand
AACAGCGCGAGCGTGAGGATCTAGCATTTGCTCAGAACGCACTGCTGCAGTTTAACCAGCAGGCCGATGACCTGATTAATAACCCGCAGACCGGTCTGATCACTAAGCAGGGCGCTAATGCTATTGGACAGGGAGAGCAGGTCGCAGGGCAACTTAGCCAGATGGCCGGTTCAGCTTTCGATTCAATACCAGACGGGCCCGTAAAAGAGCGGTTCCGTAACCAGTTCGCAGCCGCCGGCCAGCCGATCGCCAACCGCGCGAGGCAGTATGAAGTTGGGCAACGACAGCAGTTTGAGGTAAATCAGCAGACTGGAATGCTGTCCAATCTGCAAAGGCAGGGCAGTGATAATTATGACGATCAGGAGATTATCGGTAGTTCGTTAACTCTTGGTGGCAATCAGATAGTTTCTTACGGCCAGGCGCATGGGCAAAGTCCTGAAGAGATAGAGGCTAACTGGAATGAATATCGTGAAGGGTTGGGGCGTGGAGTTCTCCGTGCGCGCGTAGCTTCTGGAAAGTTCCAACAATACCTTGATCGGAATGGTGAACCATCAGACCTTGGCGGAGTACCTCGCATTTCTGCACACGGAAACTCATCAGCTACACGTGGCATAAATAACAACAACCCAGGGAATATAGAATTTTCTGAAAAAAATCCATGGGAAGGCCAAACGGGTAGTGACGGTCGCTTTGCCAAATTCGAGACTCCTGAGCATGGAATTCGCGCGTTAGGCAAGAACCTGCTGTCATACAACAGACTGCATGGGCTGGATACTGTTGGGGAGATAATTACTCGATGGGCTCCCCCAAAAGAAAATAAAACAGACTCTTACATTAAGGCCATCTGTGAACAGCTTGGTGTTACATCAGAACAGCAAATTGATGTGACCAATCCACGCACATTGGCTCAA
>NW_012062388.1:0-372 GCF_000956235.1 Wasmannia auropunctata | reverse complement strand
TGT
This sequence comes from Wasmannia auropunctata, assembly GCF_000956235.1. Taxonomy (NCBI): domain Eukaryota; kingdom Metazoa; phylum Arthropoda; class Insecta; order Hymenoptera; family Formicidae; genus Wasmannia; species Wasmannia auropunctata. The sequence goes on along the minus strand of NW_012062388.1, from coordinate 369 downwards.
GTGCCTTGTCGACTCAGTTGTATGCTATACGAAGTTATTACGTAACGAAAAGTGTACGCGTGTTTTCTTGAGAAAGTGTACGAGGACTACGAAAGGTGTTGCAAGGTGTACGGTCTTTGAAACGAAAAATTCCGAAACGATCTGTATGTAGATTTCAGTCGTGTGGAGAACAGGTACTACTGGGCGAAGCGAATTGTCGAGAAGCTCGAGTATATCGCCAATCTGTACATCGCGATTCCCGTGGGTAGCGAGAGGTACATCGAGTTGCTGGTAATAGACCCGTACATCTACGACGAATGGAAATATCTCGCCGCTGTAAAACGGCAGATCAACGAGCACAGGCTGCAGTGGGAGTGTGAATTTGACGAA
>NW_012062387.1:0-600 GCF_000956235.1 Wasmannia auropunctata | reverse complement strand
TATACGACGTTTCCGAGCTTCAAACGGCGAGAATCGACGTTTGAGCGGTGGGAACGTCGCGGGCGCGCGGATTCGGCGGTTCCGCGCTTCGCACGTCGAGATTCGACGTTTGAATGGTGGAAACGCCGCGAACGCAAGGATACGACGTTTCCGAGCTTCAAACGGCGAGAATCGACGTTTGAGCGGTGGGAACGTCGCGGGCGCTCGGATCCGGCGGTTCCGCGCTTCGCACGTCGAGATTCGACGTTTGAATGGTGGAAACGCCGCGAACGCAAGGATTACGACGTTTCCGAGGCTTCAAACGGGCGAGAATCGACGTTTGAGCGGTGGGAACGTCGCGGGCGCTCGGACTCCGGCCGGTTCCGCGTCTTCGCTACGTCGAGATTCGACGTTTTGAATGGTGGAAACGCCGCGAACGCAAGGATACGACGTTTCCGAGCTTCAAACCCGGCGAGAATCGACGTTTTGAGCGGTGGGAACGTCGACGGGTCGCTACGGATCCGGCGGTTCCGCGCTTCGTCTACGTCGAGATTCGACGTTTGAATGGTGGAAACGCCGCGAACGCAAGGATACGACGTTTCCGAGCTTCAAACGGCGAGA
>NW_012062386.1:0-560 GCF_000956235.1 Wasmannia auropunctata | reverse complement strand
TCGGCGGCAAGTACCGACACACGCACACGGCTCTCTGTGCTGCGCTCGCTGGCTCTCGAGATAAACGCACACACGAAGCTCCCTGGTTGATCCTGCCAGTAGTCATATGCTTGTCTCAAAGATTAAGCCATGCATGTCTCAGTGCATGCCGAATTAAGGTGAAACCGCGAATGGCTCATTAAATCAGTTATGGTTCATTAGATTGTACCCACATTTACTTGGATAACTGTGGTAATTCTAGAGCTAATACATGCAAAACAGAGTCCCGACCAGTGATGGAAGGGACGCTTTTATTAGATCAAAACCAATCGGTGGCGGGCGGTCTCCGTCCGTCCAAACCGTTTATTTTGGTGACTCTGAATAACTTTGTGCTGATCGCACGGTCCTAGCACCGGCGACGCATCTTTCTAAATGTCTGCCTTATCAACTGTCGATGGTAGGTTCTGCGCCTACCATGGTTGTAACGGATAACGGGGAATCAGGGTTCGATTCCGGAAGAGGGAGCCTTGAGAAACGGCTACCACATCCAAGGAAGGCAGCAGGCGTCGCAAATTACCCAC
>NW_012062385.1:0-1008 GCF_000956235.1 Wasmannia auropunctata | reverse complement strand
AAAAATGGCCGACCTGCTTCATGAATATAGCGACTCGTTTGATACCAGCCTAAATGGCGCTGTTCATGCGGTAATCATTAGCGCAAAAGACCGTGACGGGAAATTTATCAAACTCCCAGAAGAGATACTCGATTACCGGCATTCAGACCGCGATTTCATAGACAGCGTTCGAACCAAGCGCGTGGAGGTGCGTGATGCCAGCAAATGAACTGAAGCCCTGCCCGTTCTGCGGTGATGTGGAAATGACGATTACGCCCAATCAAACATGGACTGGTATGCGCTATGTGATCAATTCATACACGCTGCGCCACTCCTGCTCTGCCAGGGACATTATCAACATCACTCGCAACACAGAGGACGAACTGATAGCTGTATGGAACCGACGCCACAAGGAGGCCCAGCATGGCTAAGCTGACCAAGGCGCAGCGCGCAGAATTGCGGGAGAAGTTTGGCGGCCGGTGCGCTTACTGCGGTTGCAAACTGCCAGAAAAAGGCTGGCACGCCGACCACGTCGAACCGGTGATGCGTGAATCCGAGCAGGACATGGCGGCGAAAGCCAAAGGCTTATTCAAACTGAAAGCCACCGGCAAGGTCTGGCACGAAAACCGCGACTGCATAGAGAACCTCAACCCGGCGTGTGCGCCATGCAACCTGTTCAAAACTACCTTCAGCCTAGAAATGTTCCGCGAGGAGATAGCAGCCCAGGCGGAGCGCGCGCGGAAGTACAGCGTCAATTTCCGCACTGCTGAGCGCTTCGGCCTTGTTGAAGTGAAGGATGCCCCAGTCGTTTTTTGGTTTGAGCGGGCTGAAGCCCAGGAGAAAGCATTATGAATCTGACAACCCAACAAATTTGCGATATCTGCGACCTGATAGGCATCAACTACGAACAGCCTGATGCCGGTATGTTGGAAACCGAGGTGTGGATCGGTGAAGGCACCATCGCCGGTGAAAACGGTGAGCCCGACTATCACGGGCTGATTGCTCACGATGCTGAGTATCCAGAAGAAG
>NW_012062384.1:0-539 GCF_000956235.1 Wasmannia auropunctata | reverse complement strand
CCGGATCCGAGCGCCCGCGACGTTCCCACCGCTCAAACGTCGATTCTCGCCGTTTGAAGCTCGGAAACGTCGTATCCTTGCGTTCGCGGCGTTTCCACCATTCAAACCGTCGAACTCGGTCGACGTCGCGAAGCGCGGAACGCGGATCCGAGCGCCCGCGACGTTCCCACCGCTCAAACGTCGATTCTCGCCGTTTGAAGCTCGGAAACGTCGTATCCTTGCGTTCGCGGCGTTTCCACCATTCAAACGTATCGTATAACTTCGTATAATAGTATGGACCTACGTACGAACGTTATTACGTCCGCGACGTTCCCACCGCTCAAACGTCGGATTCTCGCCGTTTGAAGCTCGGAAACGTCGTATCCTTGCGTTCGCGGCGTTTCCACCATTCAAACGTCGAATCTCGACGTGCGAAGCGCGGAACCGCCGGATCCGAGCGCCGCGCGTCCACGCTCAAACGTGGATTCGTCGCCGTTTGAAGCTCGGAAACGTCGTATCCTTGCGTTCGCGGCGTTTCCACCATTCAAACGGTCGAATCT
>NW_012062383.1:0-443 GCF_000956235.1 Wasmannia auropunctata | reverse complement strand
TGTGTGCCTTGTCGACTCAGTATACATTATACGAAGTTATACCAGTATTTATATGTAGAAATTCCACTCTATTATACGTTTAAAAAAGAGAAAATAAATGGAAGAAACATATCGCGTTGGGTTAAACGCAAAAGTCATTATAATTGTTTAGGGCGAATGTATTCCGTTAGTCCAACACAAACAGAATTATTTCATTTATGACTATTATTACTCACTGTAAAAGGAGCTACGAGTTTTAATGATTTAAGAACAGTAAATGAAGAAGTATGTCAATCATTTTCAGCAGCATGTTTAGCTTTAGGTTTAATTGAAGATGATGACGAATGGATACGAGCTATGAATGAAGCTGTTGGATGGATGATGCCAAGACAATTTCGTAGATTATTTGTTCGAATATTATTACATTGTCAACCATTGCATCCTGATGAACTTTAGGAAAATTT
>NW_012062382.1:0-753 GCF_000956235.1 Wasmannia auropunctata | reverse complement strand
TATCCCCTGTGTGCCTTGTCGACTCAGTCTTCCCCGCTAAAGCCCTTAATGTTACGTCGATTCGCGTGCCCGCACGTTTATTCGGCCACCCTAGTGCCCCCGTGCACCCCCGTCGTCCGTTCGCCTCGATAGCGGAGAATTTTCGGCGCCGGAGGTAATCGCGGCGAAAGCAACACGCCGCGCGAAAGCAACACGCCGCGCGGGACTTAGAAAAATTTCGGCTCGGTCGGATCCGGAGGTAAACCTGGCCGATCTACGCTTCCCCGCTAAAGCCCTTAATGTTACGTCGATTCGCGTGCCCGCACGTTTATTCGGCCACCCTAGTGCCCCCGTGCACCCCCGTCGTCCGTTCGCCTCGATAGCGGAGAATTTTCGGCGCCGGAGGTAATCGCGGCGAAAGCAACACGCCGCGCGAAAGCAACACGCCGCGCAGGACTTAGAAAAATTTCGGCTCGGTCGGGTCCGGAGGTAAACCTGGCCGATCTACGCTTCCCCGCTAAAAGCCCTTAATGTTACGTCGATTCGCGTGCCCGCACGTTTATATCGGCCGACCCTACGTGCCCCCGTCGCACCCCCGTCCGTCCGTTCGCCTCGATAGCGGAGAATTTTGGTCGTCCAGAGGTCGTGGCGAAAGCAACACGCCGCGCGAAAGCAACACGCCGCGCGAGACTTAGAAAATTTTCGGCTCTGTCGGGTCCGGAGGTAAACCTGGCCGATCGATGCTTCCCCGCTAGCGCCCTTAATATTACGTCA
>NW_012062381.1:0-1083 GCF_000956235.1 Wasmannia auropunctata | reverse complement strand
AAAATATCTCGATTCCCTTTACCTTGCTGTTCCATACGTCCCCTGCTGCATTGGCGTGAACCGATACAAAGGCATCAGCTGGACGACCGAAGCCGTTAGGGATTGTATTATTTGCTAGGTCCGTACGGGTTTTAAGTGGTACGTCCGTATCTCCTGCAGATACATGCAGCACTTGAAATTTATTACGCTTAAGGTGTAACATTCAATTTATCTATAACTGCACGGTTAAATTCGTTTTCCTTCATATAAGTACCATCAGCAAACATAGGCGTGCGTTTACCTGATGTGTCAATTCCGTGTCCATCATCGTCAGCTATTATTATCTCTTGTTCGTTCATCTGGTACCGCCTCTCCTGGTCTATGACCACCTGTGATAAGTTCGATAATGTAGTTGAGTTCTTCCGATCCAGTCTCTTTGATTGTTTTGTACGACCATACAATTTCGTCGGCTGCCATTTTCGCCCACCTAACAATTCGATTTGGTTCGTCGCCCATCTTCGCCAGTCCTCATTTTCATCTGCTAGATATGGGAAGTGTGCGGTCAGGAACTTTTTGAACATTTTCATTCCTGACCGTTTCCCAAAAAGATAAAAGACATAAAAAAGGAGAGCTTCTATTTTGAAGTTCTCCAGATTACGCAGTATGAAGTACGTCAGATCGTAAAGCCCGTCTATTAGAGTCCACATCAATTTTCACCACCGGAGAATCTAAGATGTTCGCAATATCCTTGCCGTGGAGTGCTTCAATCATTAGCAAGGATCTGGCGGTGAAACCGTCTTGGAATTCAGTATCATCAAACTGGATCATTTGATTACACCCGATTCCGAAAGTGCAGAGTTTACATCGATATATATTTCATTGATCTTTTGTTGGATTTCACGTATTTGCTTCGTTCGTTCCTTGTCAGATAGTGATTTATCAGCTGTAACTTCTTTTTTCCAGTCACGTAGTTCGGATAACTGTTTAGAAACAGAACCCTTTGCAGACGAATTAAGCGCCTTTCTAAGGTCATCGTTGTACCAGCTAGGCAGTTCAACATCCGCCTCATTAAAGTTGGCGTAAGCCTGATTAAGCTTATCCTTA
>NW_012062380.1:0-354 GCF_000956235.1 Wasmannia auropunctata | reverse complement strand
TATCCCCTGTGTGCCTTGTCGACTCAGTTATGCTATACGAAGTTATTACGTTAATTGTATAATATTTACTTAATATACTTAATATTATTTTTTACTTAACATTATTTTAAATTTTAAATTTTACACACAACTATATGTACTTGTGCAAAAAGTGTCTGAATATGTTTAAATCGAAAAAAATCTTTGAGTACATATGTATTATATTAATTAGGTAAAATTATTTCAAACTTGTAAATAATAATTGTATGTTCTAAAAGTGCAATGTAAGAAATAATTTAAAAACCGTAAAAATTAGTGAAATGCACTTAAAAATATAAAAATAGAAAAAATACCAAGTACATTTTATTGTACTAG
>NW_012062379.1:0-554 GCF_000956235.1 Wasmannia auropunctata | reverse complement strand
CCGCGCTTCGCACGTCGAGATTCGACGTTTGAATGGTGGAAACGCCGCCGAAACGCCCAAGGATACGACGTTTCCGAGCTTCAAACGGCGAGAATTCGACGTTTAGAGCGGTGGGACGTCGCGGGACGTCTCGGATCCGGCGGTTCCGCGCTTCGCACGTCGAGATTCGACGTTTGAATGGTGGAAACGCCGCGAACGCAAGGATACGACGTTTCCGAGCTTCAAACGGCGATAATCGACGTTTGAGCGGTGGGAACGTCGCGGGCGCTCGGAATCCGGTCGGTTCCGCGTCTTCGCACGTCGAGATTCGACGTTTGAATGGTAGAAACGCCGCGAACGCAAGGATACGACGTTTCCGAGCTTCAAACGGCGAGAATCGACGTTTGAGCGGTGGGAACGTCGCGGGCGCTCGGATCCGGCGGTTCCGCGCTTCGCACGTCGAGATTCGACGTTTGAATGGTGGAAACGCCGCGAACGCAAGGATACGACGTTTCCTCGCTTCAAACGGCGAGAATCGACGATTGAGACTGAGTCGACAAGGCACACAGGGGATA
>NW_012062378.1:0-388 GCF_000956235.1 Wasmannia auropunctata | reverse complement strand
TGCAAGATGTTCACACGTCTACCATTTATATGTATATTGTGACCAGCACAGCATTTGGATTCTCTCTGGACATGTTCTGTTTTATCTTTACTTCAATCGTCACTTTTAGCTTCTTGTTCAGTAGCTGTAAGCATCAACTTTTCCACAAGTTTCTCCTAATTTTTCTCTACGAACAATTCTCACTTTTAGATATGTATTTAAAAAAAAGGACACGAAATATCAGTATTAATTTTTAAATGAAAAATATGTTTTTTGAAGATTATATAACAAATAAATAATTATATCTAAAGATTTTTTAAATACTCGTAATACTTAAAATTATTAAATAATTTAATGTGCTTAAAAGAGTTGAAGAAAAAAATACGTAATAACTTCGTATAGCATACAA
>NW_012062377.1:0-503 GCF_000956235.1 Wasmannia auropunctata | reverse complement strand
CCTTGTCGACTCAGTTTTACGTTCGGATCCGACCGAGCCGAAATTTTTCTAAGTCCCGCGCGGCGTGTTGCTTTCGCGCGGCGTGTTGCTTTCGCCGCGATTACCTCCGGCGCCGAAAATTCTCCGCTATCGAGGCGAACGGACGACGGGGGTGCACGGGGGCACTAGGGTGGCCGAATAAACGTGCGGGCACGCGAATCGACGTAACATTAACGGGCTTTACCGTCGGGGAAGTCGTACGTATCGGCCAGTTACTCCGGATCCGACCGAGCCGAAATTTTTCTAAGTCCCGCGCGGCGTGTTGCTTTCGCGCGGCGTGTTGCTTTCGCCGCGATTACCTCCGGCGCCGAAAATTCTCCGCTATCGAGGCGAACGGACGACGGGGGTGCACGGGGGCACTAGGGTGGCCGAATAAACGTGCGGGCACGCGAATCGACGTAACATTAAGAGCTTTAGCGGGGAAGCGTAGATCGGCCAGGTTTACCTCCGGATCCGACCGAGCA
>NW_012062376.1:0-581 GCF_000956235.1 Wasmannia auropunctata | reverse complement strand
AACGTCGAATCTCGACGTGCGAAGCGCGGAACCGCCGGATCCGAGCGCCCGCGACGTTCCCACCGTTCAAACGTACGATTCTCGCCGTTTGTAAGCTCGGAAACGTACGTATCCTTGTCGTTCGCGGCGTTTCCACCATTCAAACGTCGTAATCTCGTACGTGTCGTAAGCGCGGAACCGCCGGATCCGAGCGCCCGCGACGTTCCCACCGCTCAAACGTCGATTCTCGCCGTTTGAAGCTCGGAAACGTCGTATCCCTTGCCCGTTCGTCGGCGTTCCTTACCATTCAACGTCGAATCTCGACGTGCGAAGCGCGGAACCGCCGGATCCGAGCGCCCGCGACGTTCCCACCGCTCAAACGTCGATTCTCGCCGTTTGAAGCTCGAAAACGTCGTATCCCTTGCGTTCGCGGCGTTTCTACCATTCAAACGTCGAATCTCGACGTGCGAAGCGCGGAACCGCCGGATCCGAGCGCCCGCGACGTTCCCACCGCTCAAACGTCGATTCTCGCCGTTTGAAGCTCGGAAACGTCGTATCCTTGCGTTCGCGGCGTTTCTACCATTCAAACGTCGAATCTCGAC
>NW_012062375.1:0-905 GCF_000956235.1 Wasmannia auropunctata | reverse complement strand
TTCGGTTAATACCTCGCCAAATGAATGACATAGCCATACCAGTACACAACTCGTTGTCTTGATACAAGATAACATCAACCAGTGTGTCAGCTTTAACACCCCACGGAAACTCCCCCAAACTGGCAGTTTTGGCATTAACCAACTCGTAAGGACGATCATCTGTTACTGGGTAGAATTCATCAAGGTATCGTAACATTGTTTTTGTCGAGATCCCGACAGACTTTGCCACCAAGGCTGGAGCAATGTTATGCTCCAGCACCTTCCTAACAGCAGCCTTTCGGCTGCTAAAGTTGAGTTTCTTATTCATCCACTTTGCCTTTTTCAGTTTTGGATGCTTCCTTTTCAGCTTTTGATCGGGTTAGATGCATAACAATGTCTACCAGTGTGTTAGATACTTTTGGGGCCAGTAATCCAAAGATGGCACCGATGACCATGAACGGTGCAGCGGATTGTTTTACCAACAGCTCACCCTGCTCATTGAGCACGTTAAAGAAGAAATTATTCTCAAACAAGTGGATAATCCCGAGAGCTACGCCAGCGCTAATAGCGATAGTAAGGATCAGACGTTTAACGTTGAAAGAAAAAGAATAAGACATTTATTTCTCCTTGTAGAATCTATGGTTGCCGATAGTGGCTGTATATTTTAAGGCGTGTCTCCAAATAGGTTTAACGCCGATGGTGTGATAATAGATGCTTCCGAATGTGAAGTCAAGCATTTCGTATGCCCAAGGAAACTTATTTAAATCCAACAAGAACTTGGCTGTCTCTCTTGCTAACTCCCACGCTTCTATGTCGTGTACTTTTAAACGACTTTTTTGGTCAGTGTCCAGCTAAATTGTGCCTTTTTGATAAACTACACCCTTTAATGGAAGGAGGAAATGAGTCATGACCACGGCGATTTATCG
>NW_012062374.1:0-340 GCF_000956235.1 Wasmannia auropunctata | reverse complement strand
TATCCCCTGTGTGCCTTGTCGACTCAGTTGTATGCTATACGAAGTTATTACGTTAAAGGACTGATTTTGACGAATATGCTCTTCTCATATAGTTTGAGTAATAAGGATTGTGCAGAATGTTATCATTTATTCAGAACTAGAGCACAGAAATGCTTCTGTTGCTTTTTTCCTGAGAATTTTCGAATTCTATGGCCAAATCTAACCAAAAAATTCAAATTAAAATCCTTATAACTTTGGATTGCTTCAGTAAATCGACTCCGGCTTTTGTCTTAAGTCTTTCAACATATATAAGAACAATCTGTAAAATTTTTGTTAAATTCTCATTATTTTAAAAATTCTA
>NW_012062373.1:0-548 GCF_000956235.1 Wasmannia auropunctata | reverse complement strand
CTTGGCTCGTGGGTCGATGAAGAACGCAGCTAATTGCGCGTCAACTTGTGAACTGCAGGACACATGAACATCGACATTTCGAACGCACATTGCGGTCCACGGATACAATTCCCGGACCACGCCTGGCTGAGGGTCGTTTTAGTACCAACAGACTGCTTGCGCCCACTCTCGTCGTCGCGCACCCGCCTTAACACTTGGTGGTGCGCGCGACGATATAGAGAGAGGAGCGTACGAGCGATCGTTGGACGTTCGCCGAGCTGAGCGAGACGCGCTCCCTCCCATCTTTCGGGGCCGTGCTGGCCTCCGAGGAGGAGAGAGGAGCCAGTCTTCCCTGGGCGTCGTCCGAAATGACACAAACGAGTGGGAGAGGAGAAGAATGAGGGTTGTTGACCGAGGCGTCAACGAGATCTGGCGCGGGCGCGCGCGCGACGAAGGTGTCGCGCCGCCGCCGCCCGGAGACCAAGAGCGCCCCAAGTACAAGTGGAGATATATATATATAAGATACGTTCGCCCGAGGAAGAAGAGCGCGACGACGGGACCTCGACGCA
>NW_012062372.1:0-676 GCF_000956235.1 Wasmannia auropunctata | reverse complement strand
TTAAAAAAATTATATACATGTACTCGAATCTTCGATGTGAGTGATTGCATTTGTAGAAATGTTTCTTAGCTCTAATAAAATTATATTCGTGTCCTCGAGTCTTCAAAGCGATAAAATGCATTTTTAAAAATATTTATTTGCTTCAAAAATATTATATACATGTCCTCGAGTCTTCGAAGTGAGAAATTGCATTTTTAGAAATATTTATATGCTTTAAAAAAATTATATGTATGTTCTGGAGTCTTTGAAGTGAGAGATAGTATTTTTTTAAATATTTCATTGCTTTAAAAAAATTATATATACATCCTCAAGTCTTCGAAGAAAAAGATTGTATTTTTAGAAACATTTCGTTGCTTTAAAAACATTATATACATATCCTCGAGTCTTCGAAACGAAAAATTGCATTTTTAAAAATAATTATTTGCTTCAAAATGTATACCAAATACGTATTGTAATTTCTACCTACAAGTTTAATATGTTCAGTTAGTAAAAGTCGCATAACAAATGTCGTATAACAAAGACATCAAACAAGATGTAATATTTTATTTAAAGACAAAAACTTTGTGTCTTATTTAACTTTAGTTGTATAAAACTGTATGATCGCAAACTGTAAAGCAAGACATTAAATATATAAAGAATAGTACATTAAATATTTCTACGTAATAACTTCGTATAA
>NW_012062371.1:0-376 GCF_000956235.1 Wasmannia auropunctata | reverse complement strand
TATCGGTATTTAAAGTACCAAAAGATATAGCATTTAGGTTTTATTTTGAAGAAATAATAGATGTACCGCTTAGGTTTTATTGTTTAATTTTGTACACCTGTTTTTTGTTAAAAAGAAGATCATAAACATCAAATTTTGTTCGAGGAGCACGCTAACACTTGGCACCCTTTTTTACTTTTTTTAAAAAAATCAATTTGGTAAATATATCGATGAAGGGAGGCTGCTCCAATGACCTTGACCTTTATATATGTTCTCAAGGGCATGACCGCAAGTGACCTTCAAGTGGTTTTAGCCGTCGCTCGTTATTCGTAAAATGTTATTAACAAAATATATGTAGAAGTATATAAGGACGGAATAGGCATAAATATAACTATGA
>NW_012062370.1:0-665 GCF_000956235.1 Wasmannia auropunctata | reverse complement strand
ACGTTTGAATGGTGGAAACGCCGCGAACGCAAGGATACGACGTTTCCGAGCTTCAAACGGCGAGAATCGACGTTTGAGCGGTGGGAACGTCGCGGGCGCTCGGATCCGGCGGTTCCGCGCTTCGCACGTCGAGATTCGACGTTTGAATGGTGGAAACGCCGCGAACGCAAGGATACGACGTTTCCGAGCTTCAAACGGCGAGGAATCGACGTTTGAGCGGTGGGAACGTCGCGGGCGCTCGGGATCCGGCGGTTCCGCGCTTGCACGTCGAGATTCGACGTTTGAATGGTGGAAACGCCGCGAACGCAAGGATACGACGTTTCCGAGCTTCAAACGGCGAGAATCGTACGTTTAGACGTCGGTGGTAACGTCGCGGGCGCTCGGATCCGGCGGTTCCGCGCTTCGCACGTCGAGATTCGACGTTTGAATGGTGGAAACGCCGCGAACGCAAGCATACGACGTTTCGAGTCTTACGAAACGGCGAAGAATCGTACGTTTGAGCGGGTAGGGAACGTCGGCGGGCGCTCGGATCGGCGGTTCCGACGCTTCGCACGGTCGAGGATTCGACGTTTGATGGTGGAAACGCCGCGAACGCAAGGATACGACGTTTCCGAGCTTCAAACGGCGAGAATCGACGTTTGAGCGGTGGGAACGTCGCGGGCGCT
>NW_012062369.1:0-448 GCF_000956235.1 Wasmannia auropunctata | reverse complement strand
TCGCCAAAAATTCTCCGCTATCGAGGCGTACGGACGACGGGGGTGCACGGGGGCACTCGGGTGGCCAAATAGACGTGCGGGCAAGCGAATCGACGTAATATTAAGGACGCTATCGGGGAAGCGTCGATCGGCCACGGTTTACCTCCGGACCCACAGAGCCAAAATTTCTAAGTCACGCGACGGACGTTGTTGCTTTCGCGCGGCGTGTTTCTTTCGCCGCGTTTACCTCCGGCGCCAAAAATTACTCCGCTATCGAGGCGAACGGACGACGGGGGTGGCACGGGGGCGACTCGGGTGGCCAAATAGACGTGCGAGCACGCGAATCGAAGTAATATTAAGGGCGCTTGCGGGGAAGCGTCGATCGGCCAGGTTTACCTACGGACCCGACCCGAAAATTTTTCTAAGTCCCGCGCGGCGTGTTGCTTTCGCGCGGCGTGTTGCTTTCGCA
>NW_012062368.1:0-596 GCF_000956235.1 Wasmannia auropunctata | reverse complement strand
TATCCCCTGTGTGCCTTGTCGACTCAGTTAGATCGGCCAGGTTTACCTCCGGACCCGACCGAGCCGAAATTTTTCTAAGTCCCGCGCGGCGTGTTGCTTTCGCGCGGCGTGTTGCTTTCGCCGCGATTACCTCCGGCGCCGAAAATTCTCCGCTATCGAGGCGAACGGACGACGGGGGTGCACGGGGGCACTAGGGTGGCCGAATAAACGTGCGGGCACGCGAATCGACGTAACATTAAGGGCTTTAGCGGGAAGCGTAGATCGGCCAGGTTTACCTCCGGACCCGACCGAGCCGAAATTTTTCTAAGTCCCGTCGCGGCGTGTTGCTTTCGCGCGGCGTGTTGCTTTCGCCGCGATTACCTCCGGACGCCGAAAATTCTCCGCTATCGAGGTCGAACGGACGTACGGGGTGCACGGGGGCACTAGGGTAGGCCGAATAAACGTGGCGGGCACGCGAATCGACGTAACATTAAGGGCTTTAGCGGGGAAGCGTAGATCGGCCAGGTTTACCTCCGGACCCGACCGAGCCGAAATTTTTCTAAGTCCCGCGCGGCGTGTTGCTTTTCGCGCGGCGTGTTGCTTTCGCCGCGATTACA
>NW_012062367.1:0-332 GCF_000956235.1 Wasmannia auropunctata | reverse complement strand
TAAGACTCGAAGAAATATATATATATATATATATATATGTATAATGNGTTTTAAAACAAAAGAGATATTCGTAAAAAGGCAATCTCTTCATTTGAAAAAATTCGACAACATGTATATTATGTTTTTAAAGCAAAAAAATATTTCTAAAAATGCAATCTCTTATTTTGGAGACTGCAGGTTATGTATATAATTTTTTAAAGATTATAAATATTTCTAAAAATGCAATTTCTCTTTTGGAATATTCGAGGACATGGATATGATTTTATTAAAGGAAATAAATAATTTTAAAAATTTCTCTTTTTGAAAACTCGAGGACATATATATAATTTTTA
>NW_012062366.1:0-856 GCF_000956235.1 Wasmannia auropunctata | reverse complement strand
CGTTTGAATGGTGGAAACGCCGCGAACGCAAGGATACGACGTTTCCTCGCTTCAAACGGCGAGAATCGACGTTTGAGCGGTGGGAACGTCGCGGGCGCTCGGATCCGGCGGTTCCGCGCTTCGCACGTCGAGATTCGACGTTCGAATGGTGGAAACGCCGCGAACGCAAGGATACGACGTTTCCAGCTTCGAAACGGCGAGAATCGACGTTTGAGCGGTGGGAACGTCGCGGGCGCTCGGATCCGGCGGTTCCGCGCTTCGCACGTCGAGATTCGACGTTCGAATGGTGGAAACGCCGCGAACGCAAGGATACGACGTTTCCGAGCTTCGAAACGGCGAGAATTCGACGTTTGAGCGGTGGGAACGTCGCGGGCGCTCGGGATACGGCGGTTCCGCGCTTCGCACGTCGAAATTCGACGTTTTGAATTGGTAGAAACGCCGACGTACGCGAGGATACGACGTTTCCGAGCTTCAAACGGCGAGAATCGACGTTTGAGCGTGGAACGTCGCGGGCGCTCGGATACGGCGGTTCCGCGCTTCGCATGTCGAGATTCGACTTTTGAATGGTAGAAACGCCGCGTACGCGAGGATACGACGTTTCCGAGCTTCAAACGGCGAGAATCGACGTTTGAGCGTGGAACGTCGCGGGCGCTCGGATACGGCGGTTCCGCGCTTCGCATGTCGAGATTCGACGTTTTGAATGGTAGAAACGCCACGAACGCAAGGATACGACGTTTCCGAGCTTCAAACGGCGAGAATCGACGTTTGAGCGGTGGGAACGTCGCGGGCGCTCGGATACGGCGGTTCTGCGCTTCGCACGTCGAGATTCGAACGTAATAACTTCGTATAGCATACA
>NW_012062365.1:0-537 GCF_000956235.1 Wasmannia auropunctata | reverse complement strand
TGTGTGCCTTGTCGACTCAGTTGTATGCTATACGAAGTTATTACGTTTTTTCTTCATCGGCACCACGTTTACTTTAATCGCGACTTACGCTGAATCGACCACACGCGTACGTAATAAATGTTTAATTCTAAATGACTATAAGTTAAGAGCTTTAAAGATAGAATTTACTACTTAAAAAAGATATCAGATCTTTTATCGATCATTACACTTGCTCGACATGCAATGTTGTTAGGCACAGTATTAAGGGTAAATGAGAGAATAACTTTATTGTTACTGCTGCGTTATTGGATATACATATATAAATAATAAATTTTAGTTTCTTTTTTTAAAAGGCTTAATGAATGGTGCAAAGCGTCTTTTAAATCTTTTATTTTTTATCAGAAATTTCTTAATTTTTTAATCTTGTTAAAATACGTTTGTGATTATTGTTTAATATTAATTTAATGGAAAAGCCGGAATTTTTTTAGAATTTCAATAAATATCTTGTAAATACTTTAATATGTCACTTAACTTTTAAATGTCCAACGGTTTGATATG
>NW_012062364.1:0-686 GCF_000956235.1 Wasmannia auropunctata | reverse complement strand
GACGTGCGAAGCGCGGAACCGCCGGATCCGAGCGCCCGCGACGTTCCCACCGCTCAAACGTCGATTCTCGCCGTTTGAAGCTCGGAAACGTCGTATCCTTGCGTTCGCGGCGTTTCCACCATTCAAACGTCGAATCTCGACGTGCGAAGCGCGGAACCGCCGGAGGTCCAGGCGCCCGCGACGTTCCCACCGCTCAAACGTCGATTCTCGCCGTTTGAAGCTCGGAAACGTCGTATCCTTGCGTTCGCGGCGTTTCCACCATTCAAACGTCAATTCTCGACGTGACGAAGCGCGGTAACCGCCGGATCCGAGTCGCCGCGACGTTCCCACCGCTTCAAACGTCGTATTCTCGCCGTTTTGAAGCTCGGAAACGTCGTATCCTTGCGTTCGCGGCGTTTCCACCATTCAAACGTCGAATCTCGACGTGCGAAGCGCGGAACCGCCGGATCCGAGCGCCCGCGACGTTCCCACCGCTCAAACGTCGGATTCTCGCCGTTTTGAAGCTTCGGAAAACGTCGTTATACCTTTGCGTTTACGCGGCGTTTCCACCATTCAAACGTTGAATCTCGACGTGCGAAGCGCGGAACCGCCGGATCCGAGCGCCCGCGACGTTCCCACCGCTCAAACGTCGATTCTCGCCGTTTGAAGCTCGGAAACGTCGTATCCTTGCGTTCGCGGCGTTTCCA
>NW_012062363.1:0-491 GCF_000956235.1 Wasmannia auropunctata | reverse complement strand
AGAGAGAAGAGAAGAGAGAGAGATCAGTGGAAATTGACGGACGATATTGGAGAGCGCGCGTGTCAACGACGCGCACGCAATCCGAGCTAGCCGAGAGCGCGCCTATCTCTATGTTCTCGCGCGCGCTTGTGCCGTGTCACGATGCCGAAGCAAGGACGAGGTAATCTCGTTCGGCGCCGCGTTCCGCTCGCGCGAGTCACGCACTCCGTGAGCCGCGACACGCGCGCCGCTTCGCGCAACGCACGTACGAGACGTTGCACGCGAGAGACAGGAGGATAAGAGCCGCATATATTTGGAGAGAGGAATCGTGTCGAACGGCAGGTGACGATCCGCGCGCCGCTCTCTCTCACTCGATCGACCACGCCACAACGTTCGTTGCAACGTTGCGTCTGGGACCGTGGACGACGAGTGTCGAGATCGACCGCACGCGAGATCCCCTCCGGTCACACCGCCCAGGCGCACGACTGAGTCGACAAGGCACACAGGGGATA
>NW_012062362.1:0-602 GCF_000956235.1 Wasmannia auropunctata | reverse complement strand
TCGTATCCTTGCGTTCGCGGCGTTTCTACCATTCAAACGTCGAATCTCGACGTGCGAAGCGCGGAACCGCCGTATCCGAGCGCCCGCGACGTTCCCACCGCTCAAACGTCGATTCTCGCCGTTTGAAGCTCGGAAACGTCGTATCCTCGCGTACGCGGCGTTTCTACCATTCAAAGTCGAATCTCGACATGCGGAAGCGCGGAAACCGCCGTATCCGAGCGCCCGCGACGTTCCCACCGCTCAAACGTCGATTCTCGCCGTTTGAAGCTCGGAAACGTCGTATCCCTAGCGTTCGCGGCGTTCCACCATTCAACGCGAATCTCGACGTGCGAAGCGCGGAACCGCCGGATCCGAGCGCCGCACGTTCCCACCGCTCAAACGTCGATTCTCGCCGTTTTGAAGCTCGGAAACGTCGTATCCTTGCGTTCGCGGCGTTTCCACCATTCAAACGTCGAATCTCGACGTGCGAAGCGCGGAACCGCCGGATCCGAGCGCCCGCGACGTTCCACCGCTCAAACGTCGATTCTCGCCGTTTGTAAGCTCTGAAAACGTCGTATCCTTGCGTTCGCGGCGTTTCCACCATTCAAACGTCAAATCTCGAA
>NW_012062361.1:0-477 GCF_000956235.1 Wasmannia auropunctata | reverse complement strand
CGCGAGCCCGACGGGTCAGGCGAGGTACTTAGGCCGCGGAGCGCCTGTCGGCCCGTCGGCGAAAGGCAACACGCGGCGAGAAAGCAACACGCCGCGAGGGACTTAGAAATTTTCGGCTCGGTCGGTCCGAGGTAAACCTGGCCGATCTACGCTTACCCCGCTAAAGCCCTTAATGTTACGTCGATTCGCGTGCCCGCACGTTTATTCGGCCACCCTAGTGCCCCCGTGCACCCCCGTCGTCCGTTCGCCTCGATAGCGGAGAATTTCGGCGACCGGAGGTAATCGCGGCGAAAGCAAACACGCCGCGCGGGACTAAAAAGTTTTGGCTACTTGGTCGGGTCCGGAGGTAAACCTGGCCGATCGACGCTTCCCCGCTAGCGTCCTTAATATTACGTCGATTCGCGTGCCCGCACGTCTATTTGGCCACCCGAGTGCCCCCGTGCACCCCCGTCGTCTTTTCGCCTTGATAGCGGAGAA
>NW_012062360.1:0-778 GCF_000956235.1 Wasmannia auropunctata | reverse complement strand
ATTCTCGCCGTTTGAAGCTCGGAAACGTCGTATCCTTGCGTTCGCGGCGTTCACCATTCCCAACGTCGAANCTCGACGTGCGAAGCGCGGAACCGCCGGATCCGAGCGCCCGCGACGTTCCCACCGCTCAAACGTCGATTCTCGCCGTTTGAAGCTCGGAAACGTCGTATCCTTGCGTTCGCGGCGTTCACCATTCCAACGTCGATCTCGACGTGCGAAGCGCGGAACCGCCGGATCCGAGCGCCCGCGACGTTCCCACCGCTCAAACGTCGATTCTCGCCGTTTGAAGCTCGGAAACGTCGTATCCTTGCGTTCGCGGCGTTTCCACCATTCAAACGTCGAATCTCGACGTGCGAAGCGCGGAACCGCCGGATCCGAGCGCCCGCGACGTTCCCACCGCTCAAACGTCGATTCTCGCCGTTTGAAGCTCGGAAACGACGTATCCTTGCGTTCGCGGCGTTTCCACCATTCAAAACGTCGAATCTCGACGTGCGAAGCGCGGAAACCGCCGGTTCCGAGCGCCCGCGACGTTCCCACCGCTCAAACGTCGATTCTCGCCGTTTGAAGCTCGGAAACGTACGTATCCTTGCGTTCGCGGCGTTTCCAACCATTCAAACGTCGAATCTCGACGTGCGAAGCGACGAACCGCCGGATCCGAGCGCCCGCGACGTCCCACCGCTCAACGTCGATTCTCGCCGTTGAAGCTCGGAAACGTCGTATCCTTGCGTTCGCGGCGTTTCACCATTCAAACGTCGAAACTGAGTCGACAAGGCACACA
>NW_012062359.1:0-353 GCF_000956235.1 Wasmannia auropunctata | reverse complement strand
ACGAAGTTATTACGTATTAAGGGCGCTAGCGGGGAAGCGTCGATCGGCCAGGTTTACCTCCGGACCCGACAGAGCCGAAAATTTTTTAAGTCCCGCGCGGCGTGTTGCTTTCGCCGCGTTTACCTCCGGCGACGAAAATTATCCGCTATCGTGGCGAACGGACGACGGGGGTGCACGGGGGCACCTCGCGTGGCCGAAAGACGTGCGGGTACGCGAATCGACGTAATATTAAGAGCGCTAGCGGGGAAGCGTCGATCGGCCAGGTTTACCTCCGGACCCGACCCGAAAATTTTACTTAAGTCCCGCGCGGCGTGTTGCTTTCGCGCGGAGTGTTGCTTTCGCCGCGTTTACCT
>NW_012062358.1:0-442 GCF_000956235.1 Wasmannia auropunctata | reverse complement strand
CCCCTGTGTGCCTTGTCGACTCAGTCGCGGAACCGCCGGATCCGAGCGCCCGCGACGTTCCCACCGCTCAAACGTCGATTCTCGCCGTTTGAAGCTCGGAAACGTCGTATCCTTGCGTTCGCGGCGTTTCTACCACTTCCAAACCGTCGAATCTCGACGTGCGAAGCGCGGAACCGCCGGATCCAGCGCCCGCGACGTTCCCACCGCTCAAACGTCGATTCTCGCCGTTTGTAAGCTCGGAAACGTCGTATCCGTGCGTTCGCGGCGTTTCTACCACTTCAAACCGTCGAATCTCGACGTGCGAAGCGCGGACGTACGCCGGATCCGAGCGCCCGCGACGTTCCCACCGCTCAAACGTCGATTCTCGACCGTTTCGAAGCTCGGAAACGTTCGTATCCTTGCGTTCGCGGCGTTTCCACCATTCAAACGTCGAATCTCGACG
>NW_012062357.1:0-469 GCF_000956235.1 Wasmannia auropunctata | reverse complement strand
TGCGCTCGGATCCGGCGGTTCCGCGCTTCGCACGTCGAGATTCGACGTTTGAATGGTGGAAACGCCGCGAACGCAAGGATACGACGTTTCCGAGCTTCAAACGGCGAGAATCGACGTTTGAGCGGTGGGAACGTCGCGGGCGCTCGGATCCGGCGGTTCCGCGCTTCGCACGTCGAGATTCGACGTTTGAATGGTGGAAACGCCGCGAACGGAAGGATACGACGTTTCCGAGCTTCAAACGGCGAGAATCGACGTTTGAGCGGTGGGAACGTCGCGGGCGCTCGGATCCGGCGATTCCGCGCTTCGCACGTCGAGATTCGACGTTTGAATGGTGGAAACGCCGCGAACGCAAGGATACAACGTTTCCGAGCTTCAAACGGCGAGAATCGACGTTTGAGCGGTGGGAACGTCGCGGGCGCTCGGATCCGGCGGTTCCGCGCTTCGCACGTCGAGATTCGACATTTGAATG
>NW_012062356.1:0-397 GCF_000956235.1 Wasmannia auropunctata | reverse complement strand
TCGGGGGCACTAGGGTGGCCGAATAAACGTGCGGGCACGCGAATCGACGTAACATTAAGGGCTTTAGCGGGGAAGCGTAGATCGGCCAGGTTTACCTCCGGACCCGACCGAGCCGAAAATTTTCTAAGTCCCGCGCGGCGTGTTGCTTTCGCCGCGATTACCCCCGGCGCCGAAATCTCCGCTACTCGTAGGCGAACGGACGTCGGGGTGCACGGGGGCGACTAGGGTGGGCCGAATAAACGTAGCGGGCGACGCGAATACGACGTAACATTGTAGGGCTTTAGCGGGGAAGCGTAGATCGGCCAGGTTTACCTCCGGACCCGACCGAGCCGAAATTTTTCTAAGTCCCGCGCGGCGTGTTGCTTTCGCGCGGCGTGTTGCTTTCGCCGCGATTACA
>NW_012062355.1:0-483 GCF_000956235.1 Wasmannia auropunctata | reverse complement strand
TTGTATGCTATACGAAGTTATTACGTGACGACGGGGGTGCACGGGGGTGGTAGGGTGGCCGAATAAACGTGCGGGCACGCGAATCGGCGTAATATTAAGGGGGCTAGCGGGGAAGCGTCGATCGGCCAGGTTTACCTCCGGACCCGACCGAGCGGAAAATTTTCTAAGTCCCGCGCGGCGTGTTGCTTTCGCGCGGCGTGTTGCTTTCGCCGCGATTACCTCCGGCGCCGAAAATTCTTCGCTATCGGGGCAACGGACGACGGGGTGCACGGGGGTGGTAGGGTGGCCGGGAATAAACGGTGCGGGCACGCGAATCGGCGTAACAATAAGGGGGCTAGCGGGGAAGCGTCGATCGGCCAGGTTTACCTCCGGACCCGACCGAGCCGAAAATTTTCAAGTCCCGCGCGGCGTGTTGCTTTCGCGCGGCGTGTTGCTTTTCGCCGCGATTACCTCCGGCGCCGAAAATTCTTCGCTATCGGGGCA
>NW_012062354.1:0-373 GCF_000956235.1 Wasmannia auropunctata | reverse complement strand
CTGACGCCGCCGAATCCGAAAGGGCACAGGCACGGTGCTTGAACACCGGCCGCGGGCCTCCCTCGGATCGTTGGCGCGCCAACGCCTCGCTCCTCGCTCGCAGAGCACCGCCGGCGCGCGCGTACGCGCGCCTGGGCGGTGTGACCGGAGGGGATCTCGCGTGCGGTCGATCTCGACACTCGTCGTCCACGGTCCCAGACGCAACGTTGCAACGAACGTTGTGGCGTGGTCGATCGAGTGAGAGAGAGCGGCGCGCGGATCGTCACCTGCCGTTCGACACGATTCCTCTCTCCAAATATATGCGGCTCTTATCCTCCTGTCTCTCGCGTGCAACGTCTCGTACGTGCGTTGCGCGAAGCGGCGCGCGTGTCGA
>NW_012062353.1:0-698 GCF_000956235.1 Wasmannia auropunctata | reverse complement strand
CTCCTTCGTGCTAGGGATTGGGGCTTGCAATTGTTCCCCATGAACGAGGAATTCCCAGTAAGCGCGAGTCATAAGCTCGCGTTGATTACGTCCCTGCCCTTTGTACACACCGCCCGTCGCTACTACCGATTGAATGATTTAGTGAGGTCTTCGGACTGGTGCGCGGGCAATGCGTCGGCATTGCCGATGTTGCCGGGAAGATGACCAAACTTGATCATTTAGAGGAAGTAAAAGTCGTAACAAGGTTTCCGTAGGTGAACCTGCGGAAGGATCATTAACGTTCCGGAGGTCCTGCTCTTTGCGCCCTTCTCGTGAGCGCGCGCTGAGTCGGCGACTGTAAGGACACACAGAGAGAAGAGAAGAGAGAGAGATCAGTGGAATTGACGGACGATATTGGAGAGCGCGCGTGTCAACGACGCGCACGCAATCCGAGCTAGCCGAGAGCGCGCCTAACTCTATGTTCTCGCGCGCGCTTGTGCCGTGTCACGATGCCGAAGCAAGGACGAGGTAATCTCGTTCGGCGCCGCGTTCCGCTCGCGCGAGTCACGCACTCCGTGAGCCGCGACACGCGCGCCGCTTCGCGCAACGCACGTACGAGACGTTGCACGCGAGAGACAGGAGGATAAGAGCCGCATATATTTGGAGAGAGGAATCGTGTCGAACGGCAGGTACTGAGTCGACAAGGCACACAGGGGATA
>NW_012062352.1:0-381 GCF_000956235.1 Wasmannia auropunctata | reverse complement strand
TTTTCACCGAGTTATTCAACATTAAGGAAAAAAAGGTTCCTCCTTGCTTCAGTGTTGAATAACTCAGTGAAAAAAAATCGTACAACGCTCAACAAAAAAGCAAATTAAAGGTAAAGATTCACTCTTTCAAAAGCAGTAAACTGCATTTGCAATTTTTTATTCGCACCATGAAACTTGTCGAAGTTCGTAAAAATTTTAAGATTCGTCGGGTCTCCTTTTCTATCCGTGTAATTCCATGAAAGATCAGTAGGATCGTTTTCTCAAGTACCGATTTGGAAAGTAGAGATTTCAAGCTGTAAAATGCTTTTTTGAACATCTCGATATGATCATTTTTGACAAAGTTGCTCTATCTTGAAGTTTGCCTATTTTTAGAGGCTAGAA
>NW_012062351.1:0-394 GCF_000956235.1 Wasmannia auropunctata | reverse complement strand
AAACGTCGTATCCTTGCGTTCGCGGCGTTTCTACCATTCAAACGTCGAATCTCGACGTGCGAAGCGCGGAACCGCCGGATCCGAGCGCCCGCGACGTTCCCACCGCTCAAACGTCGGTTCTCGCCGTTGTAGCTCGGAACGTACGTATCCTTGCGTTCGCGGCGTTTCTACCTATTCAAACGTCGAATCTCGACGTGCGAATCGCGGAACCGCCGGATCCGAGCGCCCGCGACGGTTCCACCGCTCAAACGTCGATTCTCGCCGTTTGAAGCTCGGAAACGTCGTATCCTTGCGTTCGACGGCGTTTCCACCAATTCAAACGTCGAAATCTCGACGTGCGAAGCGCGGAACCGACGGTATCCGAGCGCCCGCGACGTTCCCACCGTTCAAAACG
>NW_012062350.1:0-539 GCF_000956235.1 Wasmannia auropunctata | reverse complement strand
TGTGTGCCTTGTCGACTCAGTTGTATGCTATACGAAGTTATTACGTCTGCTCGTGATCTCACTTCTGAATGAAATGAGCTGTAAGACAGGGAATAAATATTTCCCATACAGCACAGAACATTGACAGAACGTTGCTGAGACGTTGCAATGTTGAATGTGTAGTGGGAATTTTTTGAACGTTGAATCTATGTTGAATTTTCTATATTATTAATGTTGCTGCAACGTTGAATCTATATGTTGAATTTTCTATATTGATTGTTAATGTTGCTGCAATGTTGAATTTATGTTGAATTTTCTAGATTAATTATTTATGTTGCTGCAACATTGAAATTATATAGAACAAATTATTATCTTTTGAAACAATTAATAAAAACATTGCATTGAAAAAAATAATATAATATATATATCTAATTCTTATTAAATAAAGAATAAATTTTTAAACAAATAAAATTATAATAAATCATGTATTTTTTAAATTATATTCTAAAATTTTAGGTCTATATTCGAAATATAAACAAGTAATTTAGTTAACCCATTAA
>NW_012062349.1:0-410 GCF_000956235.1 Wasmannia auropunctata | reverse complement strand
GTCGGCGTTTTCCACCATTCAAACGTCGAATCTCGACGTGCGAAGCGCGGAACCGTTGTATGCTATACGAAGTTATTACGTTTCCCACCGCTCAAACGTCGATTCTCGCCGTTTGAAGCTCGGAAACGTCGTATCCTTGCGTTCGCGGCGTTTCCACCATTCAAACGTCGAATCTCGACGTGCGAAGCGCGGAACCGCCGGATCCGAGCGCCCGCGACGTTCCCACCGCTCAAACGTCGATTCTCGCCGTTTGAAGCTCGGAAACGTCGTATCCTTGCGTTCGCGGCGTTTCCACCATTCAAACGTCGAATCTCGACGTGCGAAGCGCGGAACCGCCGGATCCGAGCGCCCGCGACGTTCCCACCGCTCAAACGTCGATTCTCGCCGTTACTCGTATAACGTTACGTATA
>NW_012062348.1:0-455 GCF_000956235.1 Wasmannia auropunctata | reverse complement strand
TATCCCCTGTGTGCCTTGTCGACTCAGTTGTATGCTATACGAAGTTATTGTATGCGTAACAAGCTCTTTAAGTTAATAAAAGCGGTGCTATCTAATCGTCGGTTTACTCATTTGCATTCGTGTCCACGTTTCGCGCTCTCATCCTTTCGGGTCTCCTCCAACCGCGCGACTTCCGCACGGCGAGAAGCCCTCATTTTCATTTTATTATTTTAAATGTAATATAGAATTAATAGAACCAAAACAAGAAAAAATTTTCGAAACCAAACTCGAATTTATGACGATGTAAGGATTAATACAACATTTCAATGCACGCATATTATTTCAGGACACAAATCTCAATCGAAATGGATTACTTTTTTTTAATCGCATTTTTTTCAACTAACGGTCACCCATCCAAGCCACGACTGCCGTCAACGCTGCTTGACTTCTGTGATTGAGAACTGCAGACACTTCGT
>NW_012062347.1:0-449 GCF_000956235.1 Wasmannia auropunctata | reverse complement strand
ATTCCGGCGTTCCGCGCTTCGCACGTCGAGATTCGACGTTTGAATGGTGGAAACGCCGCGAACGCTAGGATACGACGTTTCCTCGCTTCAAACGGCGAGAACTCGACCGTTTGAGCGGTCGGTACGTCGCGGTCGCTTCGGATCCGGCGGTTCCGCGCTTCGCACGTCGAGATTTCGACGTTTTGAATGGTTGGAAAACGCCGCGAACGCAAGGATACGACGTTTCCTACGCTTCAAACGGCGAGAATCGACCGTTTGAGCGGTGGGTAACGTTCGCGGGCGCTCGGATCCGGCGGTTCCGCGCTTCGCACGTCGAGATTCGACGTTTGAATGGTGGAACGCCGCGAACGCAAGGATACGACGTTCCGAGCTTACAACGGCGAGAATCGACGTTGAGCGGTGGGAACGTCGCGGGCGCTCGGATCCGGCGGTTCCGCGCTTCGCACGTC
>NW_012062346.1:0-353 GCF_000956235.1 Wasmannia auropunctata | reverse complement strand
TATCCCCTGTGTGCCTTGTCGACTCAGTTAATCATTACCTCGGGGTTCCGAAAACCAACAAAATAGAACCGAGGTCCTATTCCATTATTCCATGCACGCAGTATTCAGGCGAGGATAGCCTGCTTTAAGCACTCTAATTTGTTCAAAGTAAACGTACCGGCCCGACTCGACACTCAGTAAAGAGCACCGCGACAGGATATTAGTTGGGCCGCCCCTTGCGAGGCTAAGCCCACCGGTAGGACGTCCCACATCACGCCAGTTAAACACCGCGAGTGGTGAACCGACGGTGTGCAACACAGATTCAACTACGAGCTTTTTAACCGCAACAACTTTAATACACGCTGGAGCTGGAC
>NW_012062345.1:0-507 GCF_000956235.1 Wasmannia auropunctata | reverse complement strand
TTCCGCGCTTCGCACGTCGAGATTCGACGTTTGAATGGTGAAACGCCGCGAACGCAAGGATACGAAGTTTCCCTACGCCTTCAACGGCGACGTAATCGACGTTGAGCGGTGGGAACGTCGCGGGCGCTCGGATCCGGCGGTTCCGCGCTTCGCACGTCGAGATTCGACGTTTGAATGGTAGAAACGCCGCGAACGCAAGGATACGACGTTTCCTCGCCTTCAAACGGCGACGAATCGACGTTTGAGCGGTGGGAACGTCGCGGGCGCTCGGATCCGGCGGTTCCGCGCTTCGCACGTCGAGATTCGACGTTTGAATGGTAGAAACGCCGCGAACGCAAGGATACGACGTTTCCTCGCTTCAAACGGACGAGTATCGACGTTTGAGCGGTAGGTAACGTCGACGGGTCGCTCGGATCCGGCGGTTCCGACGTCTTCGCACGGTCGAGGATTCGACGTTTGAATGGTAGAAACGCCGCGAACGCAAGGATACGACGTTTCCTCGCTTCA
>NW_012062344.1:0-656 GCF_000956235.1 Wasmannia auropunctata | reverse complement strand
AGAGTGCACCATATGCGGTGTGAAATACCGCACAGATGCGTAAGGAGAAAATACCGCATCAGGCGCCATTCGCCATTCAGGCTGCGCAACTGTTGGGAAGGGCGATCGGTGCGGGCCTCTTCGCTATTACGCCAGCTGGCGAAAGGGGGATGTGCTGCAAGGCGATTAAGTTGGGTAACGCCAGGGTTTTCCCAGTCACGACGTTGTAAAACGACGGCCAGTGAATTCGAGCTCGGTACCCCGGGGATCCTCTAGAGTCGACCTGCAGGCATGCAAGCTTGGCGTAATCATGGTCATAGCTGTTTCCTGTGTGAAATTGTTATCCGCTCACAATTCCACACAACATACGAGCCGGAAGCATAAAGTGTAAAGCCTGGGGTGCCTAATGAGTGAGCTAACTCACATTAATTGCGTTGCGCTCACTGCCCGCTTTCCAGTCGGGAAACCTGTCGTGCCAGCTGCATTAATGAATCGGCCAACGCGCGGGGAGAGGCGGTTTGCGTATTGGGCGCTCTTCCGCTTCCTCGCTCACTGACTCGCTGCGCTCGGTCGTTCGGCTGCGGCGAGCGGTATCAGCTCACTCAAAGGCGGTAATACGGTTATCCACAGAATCAGGGGATAACGCAGGAAAGAACATGTGAGCAAAAGGCCAGCAA
>NW_012062343.1:0-431 GCF_000956235.1 Wasmannia auropunctata | reverse complement strand
TGTTATGTTAACATTTACAAAAAATAGATATTTATCTTTTTCATAACTTTATTAATCTGATCTATCATGGATAAGTATTCATTAACATCAAGACATCATGGATCATCACGAAGTGTCTGCAGTTCCCGATCACAAAAGTTAAGGAGGTTCTATCGTTAGGGCAACGTGACCTAGAAAAATATGAAAAAATATAAATATGGTTCTTTAAAAGTAGCTGAATCCGTAGGTAATTTTTTTTAGGTAGAGTTGCCGACTTAAAACTCGGGAAAAACGCTTTTTGAAAAGTCCGATTTATACACATGTCTTATGGGAGATATGAAAAATTTATTGGTTATTTAAAGATATCTATTCAAAAAGTGACAAGAAGTAAATAAAAAACTGACATATTGAAAGAGTAGGACCTCGTTTATCATTTAAAGCAAAAAAAATAA
>NW_012062342.1:0-503 GCF_000956235.1 Wasmannia auropunctata | reverse complement strand
TCGCAGGTGCTCGGATCCGGCGGTTCCGCGCTTCGCACGTCGAGATTCGACCGTTTGAAATGGTTAGAAACGCCGCGAACGCAAGGATACGACGTTTCCGAGCTTCAAACGGCGAGAATCGACGTTTGAGCGGTGGGAACGTCGCGGGCGCTGGGATCCGGCGGTTTCGCGCTTCGCACGTCGAGATTCGACGTTTGAATGGTAGAAAACGCCGCGAACACAAGGATACGACGTTTCCGAGCTTCAAACGGCGAGAATCGACGTTTGAGCGGGGGGAACGTCGCGGGCGCTCGGATCCGGCGGTTACCGCGCTTCGCACGTCGAGATTCGACGTTTGAATGTTGGTAAACGCCGCGAACGCAAGGATTACGACGTTTCCGTAGCTCAAACGGCGAGAATCGACGTTTGAGCGGTGGGAACGTCGCGGGCGCTCGGATCCGGCGGTTCCGCGCTTCGCACGTCGAGATTCGACGTTTGAATGGTGGAAACGCCGCGAACGCAAG
>NW_012062341.1:0-324 GCF_000956235.1 Wasmannia auropunctata | reverse complement strand
CCTAGATTCGACGTTTGAATGGTGGAAACGCCGCGAACGCAAGGATACGACGTTTCCGAGCTTCCAAACGGCCGAGAATCGACCGTTTGAGCGGTGGAACGTCGCGGACGTCTCGGAATCCGGCGGTTCCGCGCTTCGACTACGTCGAGATTCGACGTTTGAATGGTGGAAACGCCGCGAACGCAAGGATACGACGTTTCCGAGCTTCAAACGGCGAGAATCGACGTTTGAGCGGTGGGAACGTCGCGGGCGCTCGGATCCGGCGGTTCCGCGCTTCGCACGTCGAGATTCGACGTTTGAATGGTGGAAACGCCGCGAACGCAA
>NW_012062340.1:0-387 GCF_000956235.1 Wasmannia auropunctata | reverse complement strand
CGTACTGTTGTCTACGAGGGAATTGAAATAGAGTCATTTATAAATGTAACTTGTCGAAAAATTAAAAACAGTTTTATGACTGTACATACAAAAGAACTCATCGTGCAAGATAATTTAAGCTTCAAAATCAACGTGATGTGCAAACCCTTTGATGCTACCAATTTAGGTATTTACAATGATGCAATTAGTAACATTGAGGAGATAGAGGATACATTAATTGCTCTGGATTCGAAAAATATTTGCTGTGGAGTACCTTCTGTAAGCAAAATATTTACATATAATTCGAGTATTAGTTATGTTGCTAACATAGGTACTGTGCGACATAAACAATGCATTATACTCCTGGATAGCGAAAGACAATGCACATATTGCAAAAGGCTCGATCAA
>NW_012062339.1:0-703 GCF_000956235.1 Wasmannia auropunctata | reverse complement strand
GCACCCCAGGCTTTACACTTTATGCTTCCGGCTCGTATGTTGTGTGGAATGTGAGCGGATAACAATTTCACACAGGAAACAGCTATGACCATGATTACGCCAAGCTTGCATGCCTGCAGGTCGACTCTAGAGGATCCCCGGGTACCGAGCTCGAATTCAACTGGCCGTCGTTTTACAACGTCGTGACTGGGAAAACCCTGGCGTTACCCAACTTAATCGCCTTGCAGCACATCCCCCTTTCGCCAGCTGGCGTAATAGCGAAGAGGCCCGCACCCGATCGCCCTTCCCAACAGTTGCGCAGCCTGAATGGCGAATGGCGCCTGATGCGGTATTTTCTCCTTACGCATCTGTGCGGTATTTCACACCGCATATGGTGCACTCTCAGTACAATCTGCTCTGATGCCGCATAGTTAAGCCAGCCCCGACACCCGCCAACACCCGCTGACGCGCCCTGACGGGCTTGTCTGCTCCCGGCATCCGCTTACAGACAAGCTGTGACCGTCTCCGGGAGCTGCATGTGTCAGAGGTTTTCACCGTCATCACCGAAACGCGCGAGACGAAAGGGCCTCGTGATACGCCTATTTTTATAGGTTAATGTCATGATAATAATGGTTTCTTAGACGTCAGGTGGCACTTTTCGGGGAAATGTGCGCGGAACCCCTATTTGTTTATTTTACTGAGTCGACAAGGCACACAGGGGATA
>NW_012062338.1:0-481 GCF_000956235.1 Wasmannia auropunctata | reverse complement strand
ATTCAAAGTCGAATCTCGACGTGCGAAGCGCGGAACCGCCGGATCCGAGCGCCCGCGACGTTCCACCGCTCAAACGTCCGAATTCCCTGCCGTTTGACGTCGAGGAAACGTCGTATCCTTGCGTTCGCGGCGTTTCCACCATTCAAACGTCGAATCTCGACGTGCGAAGCGCGGAACCGCCGGATCCGAGCGCCCGCGACGTTCCCACCGCTCAAACGTCGATTCTCGCCGTTTGAAGCTCGGAAACGTCGTATCCTTGCGTTCGCGGCGTTTCCACCATTCAAACGTCGAATCTCGACGTGCGAAGCGCGGAACCGCCGGATCCGAGCGCCCGCGACGTTCCCACCGCTCAAACGTCGATTCTCCGCGTTTGAAGCTCGGAAACGTCGTATCCTTGCGTTCGCGGCGTTTCCACCATTCAAACGTCGAATCTCGACGTGCGAAGCGCGGAACCGCCACGTAATAACTTCGTATAGCATAA
>NW_012062337.1:0-463 GCF_000956235.1 Wasmannia auropunctata | reverse complement strand
CCGTCGCTTTCGCACGTCGAGATTCGACGTTTGAATGGTGGAAACGCCGCGAACGCAAGGATACGACGTTTCCGAGCTTCAAACGGCGAGAACTCGACCGTTTGAGCGGTCGGACGTCGCGGCNCTCGATCGCGGTCGCGCTTTGCACGTCGAGATTCGACGTTTGAATGGTGGAAACGCCGCGAACGCAAGGATACGACGTTTCCGAGCTTCAAACGGCGAGAATCGACGTTTGAGCGGTAGGGTAACGTCGGCGGGCGCTCGGATCCGGACGGTTACCGCGCTTCGCACGTCGAGATTCGACGTTTGAATGGTGGAAACGCCGCGAACGCAAGGATTACGACGTTTCCGAGTCTTCCAAACGGCGTAGAATCGACGTTTGAGCGGTGGAACGTCGCGGGCGACTCGGATCCGGCGGTTCCGCGTCTTCGCACGTCGAGATTCGACGTTTGAATGGTGGAAA
>NW_012062336.1:0-1032 GCF_000956235.1 Wasmannia auropunctata | reverse complement strand
CGATAGCGAAGAATTTTCGGCCGCCGGACGGTAATCGCGGCCGTAAAGCAACACGCCGCGCGGAAAGCAACACGCCGCGCGGGACCTTGAAAATTTCGGACTTCGGTCGGGTCCGGAAGGTAAACCCGTACGGCCCGACTCGGACCGCTTCCCCGCCGTAAGGCCCCCTTTAATATTACGTCGTTTCGCGCGCCCGCACGTTTATTCGGCCACCTACACCCCGTGCACCCCGTCGTCCGTTCGCCCGATAGCGAAGAATTTTCGGCGCCGGAGGTAATCGCGGCGAAAGCAACACGCCGCGCGAAAGCAACACGCCGCGCGGGACTTAGAAAATTTCGGCTCGGTCGGGTCCGGAGGTAAACCTGGCCGATTCGACGCTTCCCCGCTAGCCCCCTTATTGTTACGCCGATTCGCGTGCCCGCACGTTTATTCGGCACCCTACCACCCCGTGCACCCCGTCGTCCGTTCGCCCCGATTAGCGAAGAATTTTCGGCGCCGGAGGTAATCGCGGCGAAACGCAACACGCCGCGCGAAAGCAACACGCCGCGCGGGACTTAGAAAATTTTCCGGCTCGGTACGGGTCCGGAGGTAAACCTGGCCGATCCGACGCTTCCCCGGCTAGCCCCCTTAATATTACGTCGATTCGACGTTGCCCGCACGTTTATTCGGCCACCCTACCACCCCCGTGCACCCCCGTCGTCCGTTCGCCCCGATAGCGAAGAATTTTCGGCGCCGGAGGTAAACGCGGCGAAAGCAACACGCCGCGCGAAAGCAACACGCCGCGCGGACTAGAAATTCGAGTCGCGGTCCGAGGGTAACTGGCCGATCGACGATTCCCCGCTAGCCCCCTTAATATTACGCCGATTCGCGTGCCCGCACGTTTATTCGGCCACCCTACCACCCCCGTGCACCCCCGTCGTCCGTTCGCCCCGATAGCGAAGAATTTTCGGCGCCGGAGGTAATCGCGGCGAAAGCAACACGCCGCGCGAAAGCAACACGCCGCGACGGAGTCGACAAGGCACACAGGGGATA
>NW_012062335.1:0-565 GCF_000956235.1 Wasmannia auropunctata | reverse complement strand
GTATGCTATACGAAGTTATTCCGAGCTTCAAACGGCGAGAATCGACGTTTGAGCGGTGGGAACGTCGCGGGCGCTCGGATCCGGCGGTTCCGCGCTTCGCACGTCGAGATTCGACGTTTGAATGGTGGTCGCGGGCGCTCGGATCCGGCGGTTCCGCGCTTCGCACGTCGAGATTCGACGTTTGAATGGTGGAAACGCCGCGAACGCAAGGATACGACGTTTCCGAGCTTCAAACGGCGAGAATCGACGTTTGAGCGGTGGGAACGTCGCTGGCGCTCGGATCCGGCGGTTCCGCGCTTCGCACGTCGAGATTCGACGTTTGAATGGTGGAAACGACGCGAACGCAACGGATACCCGACGTTTCCGAGCCTTCTAACGGCGTAGAATCGTACGTTTGAGCGGTAGGAACGTCGCGGGCGCTCGGATCCGGCGGTTCCGCGCTTCGCACGTCGAGATTCGACGTTTGAATGGTGGAAACGCCGCGAACGCAAGGATACGACGTTTCCGAGCTTCAAACGGCGAGAATCGACGTTTGAGCGGTGGGAACGTCGCGGGCGCTCGGATC
>NW_012062334.1:0-330 GCF_000956235.1 Wasmannia auropunctata | reverse complement strand
TGTGTGCCTTGTCGACTCAGTTGTATGCTATACGAAGTTATTACGTAGGTCTCATTTTTTTCAATCTAATATAATTTTTTCGAGGTAAAAACGTTAAAAAATATACTCGGCGGTTTTTTTACATTTTTAATGTCTTTTCCACGGATTTTACTAATTTTTGCTAAGTATAGTACTTAGTATAGTATAATATGTACTACTTATATATGCTAATATATATACGTATATATACTTACAAGGGACATGTCACAACTGTCCGGCACCGATTTAATTCTCCTTAGAATATGTTTTTAAACACAAAAATCTAAGAGACACGTATTTTTTATATGTGCA
>NW_012062333.1:0-433 GCF_000956235.1 Wasmannia auropunctata | reverse complement strand
TCTCGCCGTTTGAAGCTCGGAAACGTCGTATCCCTGCGTTCGCGGCGTTTCTACCATTCAAACATCCGAATCTCGACGTGCGAAGCGCGGAACCGCCGTATCCGAGCGCCCGCGACGTTCCCACCGCTCAAACGTCGATTCTCGCCGTTGGAAGCTCGGAAACGTCGTATCCCTGCGTTCGCGGCGTTTCTACCATTCAAACGTCGAATCTCGACGTGCGAAGGGCGGAACCGCCGTATCCGAGCGCCCGCGACGTTCCCACCGCTCAAACGTCGATTCTCGCCGTTCGAAGCTCGGAAACCGTCGTACTCTTTGCGTTCGTCGGCGTTTCCACCATTCAAACGTCGATCTCGAACGTGTACGAAGCGCGGAACCGCCGTATCCGAGCGCCCGCGACGTTCCCACCGCTCAAACGTCGATTCTCGCCGTTTGA
>NW_012062332.1:0-453 GCF_000956235.1 Wasmannia auropunctata | reverse complement strand
TTTGAATGGTAGAAACGCCGCGAACGCAAGGATACGACGTTTCCGAGCTTCAAACGGCGAGAATCGACGTTTGAGCGGTGGGAACGTCGCGGGCGCTCGGATCCGGCGGTTCCGCGCTTCGCACGTCGAGATTCGACGTTTGAATGGTAGAAACGCCGCGAACGCAAGGATACGACGTTTCCGAGCTTCAAACGGCGAGAATCGACGTTTGAAGCGGTGGGAACGTCGTCGGGACGCGTCGGGAATCCGGCGGTTACCGCGCTTCGCACGTCCGAGATTCGAACGTTTGAATGGTGGAAACGCCGCGAACGCAAGGATACGACGTTTCCGTAGCTTCAAAACGGCGTAGAATCGACGGTTTTGAGCGGTGGGAACGTCGACGGGCGCTCGGATCCGGCGGTTCCGCGCTTCGCAACGTCGAAGATTCGACGTTTGAATGGTGGAAACGCCGCG
>NW_012062331.1:0-361 GCF_000956235.1 Wasmannia auropunctata | reverse complement strand
TATCCCCTGTGTGCCTTGTCGACTCAGTCGAGTGCCCCCGTGCACCCCCGCCGTCCGTTCGCCACGATAGCGGAGAATTTTCGGCGCCGGAGGTAAACGCGGCGAAAGCAACACTCCGCGCGAAAGCAACACGCCGCGCGGGACTTGAAAAATTTTCGGGTCGGGTCCGGAGGTAAACCAGGCCGATCGACGCTTCCCCGCTAGCGCCCTTAATATTACGTCGACTTCGCGTGCCCGCACGTCTATTCGGCCACGCGAGTGCCCCCGTGCACCCCCGTCGTCCGTTCGCCTCGATAGCGGAGAATTTTCGGCGCCGGAGGTAAACGCGGCGAAAGCAACACGCCGCGCGGGACTTAGAAAA
>NW_012062330.1:0-782 GCF_000956235.1 Wasmannia auropunctata | reverse complement strand
TTTNTCCCATTCAAACGTCGAATCTCGACGTGCGAAGCGCGGAACCGCCGGATCCGAGCGCCCGCGAGTTCCCACCGCTCAAACGTCGATTCTCGCCGTTTCGTAAGCTCGGAAACGTCGTATCCTTGACGTTCGCGGCGTTTACTACCATTCAAACGTCGAATCTCGACGTTGCGAAAGCGCGGAACCGCCGGATCCGAGCGCCCGCGACGTTCCCACCGCTCAACGTCGATTCTCTCCGTTTGAATTTCGGAAACGTCGTATCCTTGCGTTCGCGGCGTTTCTACCATTCAAACGTCGAATCTCGACGTGCGAAGCGCTGAACCGCCGGATCCGAGCGCCCGCGACGTTCCCACCGCTCAAACGTCGATTCTCGCCGTTTGAAGCTCGGAACGTCGTATCCTTGCGTTCGCGGCGTTTATCCCCTGTGTGCCTTGTCGACTCAGTCTCGACGTGCGAAGCGCGGAACCGCCGGATCCGAGCGCCCGCGACGTTCCCACCGCTCAAACGTCGATTCTCGCCGTTTGAAGCAGGAAACGTCGTATCCTTCGCGTTCCCGCGGCGTTTCTACCATTCAAACGTCGAATCTCGACGTGCGAAGCGCGGAACCGCCGGATCCGAGCGCCCGCGACGTTCCCACCGCTCAAACGTCGATTCTCGCCGTTTGAAGCGAGGAAACGTCGTATCCTTGCGTTCGCGGCGTTTCTACCATTCAAACGTCGAATCTCGACGTGCGAAGCGCGGAACCGCCGGATCCAGCGCCCGCGACGTTCCCACCGCTA
>NW_012062329.1:0-946 GCF_000956235.1 Wasmannia auropunctata | reverse complement strand
TATCCCCTGTGTGCCTTGTCGACTCAGTGAAAGCAACACGCCGCGCGGGACTTAGAAAAATTTCGGCTCGGTCGGATCCGGAGGTAAACCTGGCCGATCTACGCTTCCCCGCTAAAGCCCTTAATGTTACGTCGATTCGCGTGCCCGCACGTTTATTCGGCCACCCTAGTGCCCCCGTGCACCCCCGTCGTCCGTTCGCCTCGATAGCGGAGAATTTTCGGCGCCGGAGGTAATCGCGGCGAAAGCAACACGCCGCGACGAAAGCAACACGCCGCGGCGGACTTAAGTAAAATTTCGCGTCGGTCGGTCCGGAGGTAAACCTGGCCGATCTACGCTTCCCCGCTAAAGCCCTTAATGTTACGTCGATTCGCGTGCCCGCACGTTTATTCGGCCACCCTAGTCGCCCCGTGCACCCCGTCGTCCGTTCACCCCGATAGCGAAGAATTTTCGGCGCCGGAGGTACACTTGGCCAAAGCAACACGCCGCGGCGGTACCTCGCTTCCAGCGGCTAAGTCCCGCGCGCCTCGGTCTATCGACGTTCGCGCCCATAAGAGGCCGTGCATAAGACCGTGCGTCGCCGACCGCTTGTCCGGTCGGTTGGGTACTATAAGAGGTGCGGTGCGCTCGGCTAGCCGAGCGGTACGATGCGGTCGTGCGTACACGTTACTCGTGTCTCGTACGCCCCGTACGGCTTACTCGAACGTATATGAAACACGGACCGTGATCGTTGCGATGCACGTCGATCGTTCTTCTCGCTATTGAAGCGGAGAAGTCGTCGACTCTCGTACGGAGGGTGATTTACATCGTTAGACGTCTTCGGCGACGAAACGTCCGGTGTTCGCTCGCCGCGGCGGTACATCGCTTCCAGCGGCTAAGTCCCGCGCGCCTCGGTCTATCGACGACCGCGCCCATAAGCGGCCGTGCATAAGACCGTGCGTCGCCGACA
>NW_012062328.1:0-758 GCF_000956235.1 Wasmannia auropunctata | reverse complement strand
TATCCCCTGTGTGCCTTGTCGACTCAGTTGCACGGGGGTGGTAGGGTGGCCGAATAAACGTGCGGGCACGCGTATCCCCTGTGTGCCTTGTCGACTCAGTCGGGGAAGCGTAGATCGGCCAGGTTTACCTCCGGACCCGACCGAGCCGAAATTTTTCTAAGTCCCGCGCGGCGTGTTGCTTTCGCGCGGCGTGTTGCTTTCGCCGCGATTACCTCCGGCGCCGAAAATTCTCCGCTATCGAGGCGAACGGAACGACGGGGGTGCACCGGGGTCACTAGGGTGGCCGAATAAACGTAGCGGGCACGCGAATCGACGTAACATTAAGGGCTTTAGCGGGGAAGTCGTAGATCGGCTAGGTTTACCTCCGGATCCGACCGAGCCGAAATTTTTCTAAGTCCCGCGCGGCGTGTTGCTTTCGCGCGGCGTGTTGCTTTCGCCGCGATTACCTCCGGCGCCGAAAATTCTCCGCTATCGAGGCGAACGGACGACGGGGGTGCACGGGGGCACTAGGGTGGCCGAATAAACGTGCGGGCACGCGAATCGACGTAACATTAAGGGCTTTAGCGGGGAAGCGTAGATCGGCCAGGTTTACCTCCGGACCCGACCGAGCCGAAAATTTTCTAAGTCCCTCGCGGCGTGTTGCTTTCTCGCCGCGTGTTGCTTTCGCCGACGGGGCCGACAGGCGCTCCGCGGCCAAGTACCTCGCCTGACCCGTCGGGCTCGCGCTCGGACTGAGTCGACAAGGCACACAGGGGATA
>NW_012062327.1:0-349 GCF_000956235.1 Wasmannia auropunctata | reverse complement strand
TATCCCCTGTGTGCCTTGTCGACTCAGTCAACACGCCGCGCGGGACTTGAAAATTTTCGAGTCGGGTCCGGAAGTAAACCTGGCCGATCGACGCTTCGCTTCCCCGCTGGCGCCCTTAATATTACGTCGAATCGCGTGACCGCACGTCTATTCGGCCACCCGAGTGCCCCCGTGCACCCCCGTCGACCGTTCGCCTCGATAGCGGAAAATTTTTGGCGCCGGAGGTAAACGCGGCGAAAGCAAACGCCGCGCGAAAGCAACACGCTGCGCGGGACTTAGAAAATTTCGGGTCGGGTCCGGAGGTAAACCAGGCCGATCGACGCTTCCCCGCTAGCGCCCTTAATATTAA
>NW_012062326.1:0-362 GCF_000956235.1 Wasmannia auropunctata | reverse complement strand
TGCTATACGAAGTTATTCCGCTATCGAGGCGAACGGACGACGGGGGTGCACGGGGGCACTAGGGTGGCCGAATAAACGTGCGGGCACGCGAATCGACGTAACATTAAGGGCTTTAGCGGGGAAGCGTAGATCGGCCAGGTTTACCTCCGGACCCGACCGAGCCGAAACTTTTTCTAACGTCCCGCGCGGCCGTTGTTGCTTTCGCGCGGCGTAGTTGCTTTACGCGCGATACCTCGCGACGTAAATTCTCCGCTATCGAGGCGAACGGACGACGGGGGTGCACGGGGGCACTAGGGTGGCCGAATAAACGTGCGGGCACGCGAATCGACGTAACATTAAGGGCTTTAGCGGGAAGCGTAGAA
>NW_012062325.1:0-331 GCF_000956235.1 Wasmannia auropunctata | reverse complement strand
CGTGTGCTCTTCCGATCTTACAAAATTTCTATTTTTGTAGCTTTTTGTAGTTATTTATTAAAATTTTTTTCAGGGTTGCATGAAACTTGTATCATGTACGTGAAGAAACGAAGAAACAATATATATTTAAATTTTTATTGACAATTCGAATCGTATTTAAAAAGCTTTAAGAATTTCGTTTTCTTGTAGTATTATACGCGATGTTACAACCGTTCAGAAATATTTATCTCCAATTAGTGATAAAAATGTTCTCCCAACTTCTGTGGAAACTTGTAGTATTTTATGAAAATTTAAGAAAGTAAAAGATCGGAAGAGCACACGTCTGAACTCC
>NW_012062324.1:0-411 GCF_000956235.1 Wasmannia auropunctata | reverse complement strand
GTTGTATATATCTCGGATTAACGTTTGCGGAGGATCTTTTACTCGAGGAGAATTACGCCGTCACATATTCTATTCTTATGATTTTTTTACTTATTGCCATAATAGAAATGTAAATCTGTTGGACGAAGATTACAAACACAGATAAAGTATGTTAAATTATATTATTGCTATAATTAATTCTAATATTTTAGTAAACATTTATATATTACATAATAGTTATAACTAATTATTTATTTTAGTAGAAAGATGAAAAGCCAGATCCATCTACATTGTCTCTTTTATTTATATCTTTCTGTGTGATAGAGATTACATAATTTCTGTCATGAGTTTAGTAAAAAAATCACGAAAATAGGATAATATGCAACGGGGCAATTCTTCTCGAGTAAAAAGACCTAATTCTGTGAACAGGTA
>NW_012062323.1:0-401 GCF_000956235.1 Wasmannia auropunctata | reverse complement strand
TTTTGTTGAGCGTTGTACGATTTTTTTCACCGAGTTATTCAACATTGAAGCAAAAAGGAACCTTTTTTCCTTTAAATGTTGAATAACTCGGTGAAAAAAAATCGTACAACGCTCAACAAAAAAGCAAATTAAAGGTAAAGATTCACTCTTTCAAAAGCAGTAAACTGCATTTGCAATTTTTATTCGCGCCATGGAACTTGTCGAAGTTCGTAAAAAATTTTAAGATTCGTCGGGTCTCCTTTTCTATCCGTGTAATTCCATGAAAGATCAGTAGGATCGTTTTCTTAAGTATCGATTTGGAAACTAGAGATTTCAAGCTGTAAAATGCTTTTTTGATCATCCTGATACGATCATTTTTGACGAAGTTACAGTCTCTTGAATTTTAGCCTATTTCTGGATGG
>NW_012062322.1:0-313 GCF_000956235.1 Wasmannia auropunctata | reverse complement strand
TATCCCCTGTGTGCCTTGTCGACTCAGTTTCTAAGTCCCGCGCGGCGTGTTGCTTTCGCGCGGCGTGTTGCTTTCGCCGCGATTACCTCCGGCGCCGAAAATTCTCCGCTATCGAGGCGAACGGACGACGGGGGTGCACGGGGGCACTAGGGTGGCCGAATAAACGTGCGGGCACGCGAATCGACGTAACATTAAGGGCTTTAGCGGGGAAGCGTAGATCGGCCCAGGTTTACCTCCGGATCCGACCGAGCCGAAATTTTTCTAAGTCCCGCGCGGCGTGTTGCTTTCGCGCGGCGTGTTGCTTTCGCCGCGA
>NW_012062321.1:0-663 GCF_000956235.1 Wasmannia auropunctata | reverse complement strand
GCTATCGAGGCGAACGGTCGAGTGGGGTGCGACGGGGCACTCGGGTGGCCGAATAGACGTCGTAGGGGCGACGGAAAGTCGACGTATTATTAAGGGCGCCAGCGGGGATGCGAAGCGTCGATCGGCCAGGTTTACCTCCGGACCCGACCCGAAAATTTTCTAAGTCTCGCGCGGCGTGTTGCTTTCGCGCGGCGTGTTGCTTTCGCCGCGTTTACCTCCGGCGCCAAAAATTCTCCGCTATCGAGGCGTACGGACGACGGGGGTGCACGGGGGCACTCGGGCGGCCAAATAGACGTGCGGGCAAGCGTATCGACGTACTATTAAGGACGCTATCGGGGAAGCGTCGATCGGCCAGGTTTACCTCCGGACATCACAGAGCCAAAAATTTTCTAAGTCACGCGCGGCGTGTTGCTTTCGCGCGGCGTGTTTCTTTCGCCGCGTTTACCTCCGACGCCGAAAATTTTCCGCTATCGAGGCGAACGGACGACGGGGTTGCACGGGGGCACTCGGGTGGCCGAATAGACGTGCGGGCACGCGAATCGACGTAATATTAAGGGCGCCAGCGGGGATGCGAAGCGTCGATCGGCCAGGTTTACCTCCGGACCCGACACGAAAATTTTCTAAGTCTCGCGCGAATCGGAAGAGCACACGTCTGAACTCCAG
>NW_012062320.1:0-416 GCF_000956235.1 Wasmannia auropunctata | reverse complement strand
TATCCCCTGTGTGCCTTGTCGACTCAGTTGGCCGAGTGGAAGACGAGGAGAGAGAGATGGTGAAGCCCCGGCGAGAGATGGCCACGAGAGAGAGGAGTGAAGCAAATACCGAAACATGTTTGACAGCGTTGCGAAAGCACGCAAGATGAACGATTACCCTGAACGGTGGATCACTTGGCTCGTGGGTCGATGAAGAACGCAGCTAATTGCGCGTCAACTTGTGAACTGCAGGACACATGAACATCGACATTTCGAACGCACATTGCGGTCCACGGATACAATTCCCGGACCACGCCTGGCTGAGGGTCGTTTTAGTACCAACAGACTGCTTGCGCCCACTCTCGTCGTCGCGCACCCGCCTTAACACTTTGGTGGTGCGCGCGACGATATAGAGAGAGGAGCGTACGAGCGATCGA
>NW_012062319.1:0-412 GCF_000956235.1 Wasmannia auropunctata | reverse complement strand
TATCCCCTGTGTGCCTTGTCGACTCAGTCCGCGGGGCGAAAGCAACACGCGGCGAGGGACTTAGCCGCGCGCCCAGCCCCGCGGGGCGAAAGCAACACGCGGCGAGGGACTTAGCCGCGCGCCCAGCCCCGCGGGGCGAAAGCAACACGCGGCGAGGGACTTAGCCGCGCGCCCAGCCCCGTGAAGCGAAAGCAACACGCGGCGAGGGACTTAGCCGCGCGCCCAGCCCCGTCGGCGAAAGCAACACGCGGCGTGGAACTTGGCCGCCGACCGCTCGTCAGCCCCGCCGGCGGTAGGCCCGACGTACGCGCTAGCCTGACCGAGCGCTAACCTGACCGAGCGCTAACCTGACCGGAGGCTAACCTACCGAGCGCTGGCCCGACGTGTCAGGCGAGGTACTTGGCCGCGGAGA
>NW_012062318.1:0-726 GCF_000956235.1 Wasmannia auropunctata | reverse complement strand
TATCCCCTGTGTGCCTTGTCGACTCAGTACCTCCGGACCCGATAGAGCCGAAAATTTTCTAAGTCCCGCCCGGCGTGTTGCTTTCGCGCGGCGTGTTGCTTTCGCCGCGTTTACCTCCGGCGCCGAAAATTCTCCGCTACCGAGGCGAACGGACGACGGAGGTGCACGGGGGCACTTGGGTGGCCGAATAGACGTGCGGGCACGCGAATCGACGTAATATTAAGGGCGCCAGCGGGGAAGCGAAGCGTCGATCGGCCAGGTCTACGTCCGGACCCGACCCGAAAATTTTCTATGTCCCGCGCAACGTGTTCCTTTCGCGCGGCGTGTTGCTTTCGCCGCGTTTACCTCCGGCGCCGAAAATTTTCCGCTATCGAGGCGAACGGACGACGGAGGTGCACGGGGGCACTCGGGTGGCCGAATAGACGTGCGGGCACGCGAATCGACGTAATATTAAGGGCGCCAGCGGGAAAGCGAAGCGTCGATCGGCCAAGTTTACCTCCGGACCCGACCCAAAAATTTTCTAAGTCCCGCGCGGCGTGTTCCTCTCGCGCGGCGTGTTGCTTTCGCCGCGTTTACCTCCGGCGCCGAAAATTCTCCGCTATCAATGCGAACGGACGACGGGGGTGCACGGGGGCACTCGGGTGGTCGAATAGACGTGCGGGCACGCGAATCGACGTAATATTAAAGGCGCTAGCGGGACTGAGTCGACAAGGCACACAGGGGATA
>NW_012062317.1:0-463 GCF_000956235.1 Wasmannia auropunctata | reverse complement strand
ATTGGACCACCGAGGTGTTCAAGATCGCGAAAGTACAGCGTACCAATCCCGTGACCTATTTGCTCGAGGACTATCGCGGAAAATCCGTCGCCGGGGGTTCTACGAGCACGAGTTGCATCGGGCGACGTATCCGGACGTGTATCTCGTGGAGAAGGTGCTGCGCAGGAAAGGGGACGAGGTGTACGTGAACTGGTTGGGATTCGATGGATCGCACAATTCGTGGATACACAAAGATTCTTTGGTTTGAGTCGTTTTTATTGTAAAAAACATATATGAAGAATATACATGAAAAATATAAAATTGTATACGATATTATCCTCCCTTCCAACAGTATCATATTCTTTTATAAACATAAGTAGGAATATAAAAAACATATGTAGATTATTATTATTATTATAAAATTAACATGTATAAAAATATGAAAAACATACATATACACTGATTATTGTAAAATATATTGAAT
>NW_012062316.1:0-623 GCF_000956235.1 Wasmannia auropunctata | reverse complement strand
TATCCCCTGTGTGCCTTGTCGACTCAGTCGGAACCGCCGGATCCGAGGGCCCGCGACGTTCCCACCGCTCAACCGTCGATTCTCGCCGTTTGAAGCTCCGAAACGTCGTATCTTTGCGTTCGCGGCGTTTCCACCATTCAAACGTCGAATCTCGACGTGCGAAGCGCGGAACCGCCGGATCCGAGAGCTCGCGACGTTCCCACCGCTCAAACGTCGATTCTCGCCGTTTGAAGCTCGGAAACGTCGTATCCTTGCGTTCGCGGCGTTTCAACCATTCAAACGTCGAATCTACGACGTGCGAAGCGCGGAACCGCGGTATCCGAAGTCGCCCGCGACGTTCCACCGCTACGAAACGTCGATTCGGTCGCCGGTTTGAAGCTCGGAAAGGTCGTATCCTTGCGTTCGCGGACGTTTCCACCATTCAAAACGTCGAAATACTCGACGTGCGAAGCGCGGAACCGCCGGATCCGAGCGCCCGCGACGTTCCCACCGCTCAAACGTCGATCGTCGCCGTTTGAAGGCTCGGGAAACTCGTATCCTTGCGTTCGCGGCTTTCCACCATTCGAAACGTCGAATCTCGACGTGCGAAGCGCGGAACCGCCGGTATCCGAGCCGCCCGCGTA
>NW_012062315.1:0-875 GCF_000956235.1 Wasmannia auropunctata | reverse complement strand
TATCCCCTGTGTGCCTTGTCGACTCAGTTGACCGAGCGCGAGACCGAACGAGCGCTAACCTGACCCGAGCGCTAACCTGACCGAGCGCTAGCCCGACGTGTCAGGCGAGGCACTTGGCCGTTGAGCGCCTGTGGCCCCGTCGGCGAAAGCAACACGCTGCGCGGGACTTAGCCGCGGAGCGCGCGACAGACCCGCCGGCGGTAGGCCCGACGTACGCGCTAGCCTAACCGAGCGCTAACCTGACCACCGAGCGCGAGACCGAACGAGCGCTAACCCTGACCCTACGCGNTACCTGTACCGAGCGCTAACCTGACCGAGCGCTAGCCCGACGTGTCAGGCGAGGCACTTGGCCGCTGAGCGCCTGTCGGCCCCGTCGGACTAAAGCAACACGCGGCGCGGGACTTAGCCGCGGAGCGCGCGACAGACCCGTCGGCGGTAGGACCGACGTACGCGCTAGCCCTAACCGAGCGCTAACCTGACCGAGCGTCGAGACCGAAACGAGCGCTAACCTGACCGAGCGCTAACCTGACCGAGCGCTAACCTGACCGAGCGCGAGCCCGACGGGTCAGGCGAGGTACTTGGCCGCGGAGCGCCTGTCGGCCCCGTCGGCGAAAGCAACACGCGGCGAGAAAGCAACACGCCGCGAGGGACTTAGAAAATTTTCGGCTCGGTCGGGTCCGGAGGTAAACCTGGCCGATCTACGCTTCCCCGCTAAAGCCCTTAATGTTACGTCGATTCGCGTGCCCGCACGTTTATTCGGCCACCCTAGTGCCCCCGTGCACCCCCGTCGTCCGTTCGCCTCGATAGCGGAGAATTTTCGGCGCCGGAGGTAATCGCGGCGAAAGCAACACGCCGCGCGAAAGCAACACGCAGCG
>NW_012062314.1:0-773 GCF_000956235.1 Wasmannia auropunctata | reverse complement strand
GTTTGAATGGTGGAAACGCCGCGAACGCAAGGATACGACGTTTCCGAGCTTCAAACGGCGAGAATCGACGTTTGAGCGGTGGGAACGGCGCGGGCGCTCGGATCCGGCGGTTTCGCGCTTCGCACGTTGAGATTCGACGTTTGAATGGTGGAAACGCCGCGAACGCAAGGATACGACGTTTCCGAGCTTCAAACGGCGAGAATCGACGTTTGAGCGGTGGGAACGTCGCGGGCGCTCGGATCCGGCGGTTCCGCGCTTCGCACGTCGAGATTCGACGTTGAATGGNGAAACGCCGCGAAACGCGAAGGATCGACGTTTCCGAGCTTCAAACGGCGAGAATCGACGTTTGAGCGGTGGAACGTCGCGGGCGCTCGGAATCCGGCGGTTCCGCGCTTTCGCACGTCGAACGACTTTCGACGTTTGAACTTGGTGGAAACGTCCGCGAACGCAAGGATACGACGTTTCCGAGCTTCAAACGGCGAGAATCGACGTTTGAGCGGTGGGAACGTCGCGGGCGCTCGGATCCGGCGGTTCCGCGCTTCGCACGTCGACGTTTCGACGTTTGAATGGTGGAAACGCCGCGAACGCAAGGATACGACGTTTCCGAGCTTCAAACGGCGAGAATCGACGTTTGAGCGGTGGGAACGTCGCGGGCGCTCGGATCCGGCGGTTCCGCGCTTCGCACGTCGAGATTCGACGTTTGAATGGTGAAACGCCGCGAACGCAAGGATACGACGTTTCCGAGCTACTGAGTCGACAAGGCTACACAGGGG
>NW_012062313.1:0-381 GCF_000956235.1 Wasmannia auropunctata | reverse complement strand
TATCCCCTGTGTGCCTTGTCGACTCAGTCTTAGAAAATTTTCGGCTCTGTCGGGTTCGGAGGTAAACCTGGCCGATCGACGCTTCCCCGCTAGCGCCCTTATTATTACGTCGATTCGCGTGCCCGCACGTCTATTCGGCCACCCGAGTGCCCCCGTGCACCCCCGTCGTCCGTTCGCCTCGATAGCGGAGAAGTTTCGGCGCCGGAGGTAAACGCGGCGAAAGCAACACGCCGCGCGAAAGCAACACGCCGCGCGGGACTTAGAAAATTTTCGGGTCGGGTCCGGAGGTAAACCTGGCCGATCGACGCTTCGCTTCCCCGCTGGCGACCTTAATATTACGTCGATTCGCGTGCCCGCACGTCTGTTCGGCTACTCAAGTGC
>NW_012062312.1:0-439 GCF_000956235.1 Wasmannia auropunctata | reverse complement strand
TATCCCCTGTGTGCCTTGTCGACTCAGTCGATTACCTCCGGCGCCGAAAATTCTTCGCTATCGGGGCGAACGGACGACGGGGGTGCACGGGGGTGGTAGGGTGGCCGAATAAACGTGCGGGCACGCGAATCGACGTAATATTAAGGGGGCTAGCGGGGAAGCGTCGATCGGCCAGGTTTACCTCCGGACCCGACCGAGCCGAAAATTTTCTAAGTCCCGCGCGGCGT
The DNA here is from genome assembly GCF_000956235.1 of Wasmannia auropunctata. Classification (NCBI taxonomy): domain Eukaryota; kingdom Metazoa; phylum Arthropoda; class Insecta; order Hymenoptera; family Formicidae; genus Wasmannia; species Wasmannia auropunctata. Next base: position 212 of record NW_012062312.1, on the reverse strand, counting down.
CGTTGCCTTTCGCGCGGCGTGTTGCTTTCGCCGCGATTACCTCCGGCGCCGAAAATTCTTCGCTATCGGGGCGAACGGACGACGGGGGTGCACGGGGGTGGTAGGGTGGCCGAATAAACGTGCGGGCACGCGAATCGGCGTAACAATAAGGGGGCTAGCGGGGAAGCGTCGATCGGCCAGGTTTACCTCCGGACCCGACCGAGCCGAAAATA
>NW_012062311.1:0-705 GCF_000956235.1 Wasmannia auropunctata | reverse complement strand
TTGTATGCTATACGAAGTTATTACGTTCGACGTGCGAAGCGCGGAACCGCCGGATCCGAGCGCCCGCGACGTTCCCACCGCTCAAACGTCGATTCTCGCCGTTTGAAGCTCGGAAACGTCGTATCCTTGCGTTCGCGGCGTTTCCACCATTCAAACGTCGAATCTCGACGTGCGAAGCGCGGAACCGCCGGATCCGAGCGCCCGCGACGTTCCCACCGCTCAAACGTCGATTCTCGCCGTTTGAAGCTCGGAAACTCGATCTNAGTCTCGCTTCGGACAGTCAACGTCGAATCTCGACGTGCGAAGCGCGGAACCGCCGGATCCGAGCGCCGCGACGTTCCCACGCTCAAACGTCGATTCTCGCCGTTTGAAGCTTCGGAAACTTCGTTATCCTTGCGTTCGCGGCGTTTCCACCATTTCAAACGTCGAATCTCGAACGTGCGAAGCGCGGAAACCGTCCGGATCCGAGCGCCCGCGACGTTCCCAACCGCTCAAAACGTCGATTCTCGCCGTTTTGAAGCTCGGAAAACGTCGTATCCTTGCGTTCGCGGCGTTTCCACCATTCAAACGTCGAATCTCCGACGTGCGAACGCGCGGAAACCGCCGGATCCGAGCGCCCGCGACGTTCCCAACCGCTCAAACGTCGATTCTCGCCGTTTGAAGCTCGGAAACGTCGTATCCTTCGCGTTCGCGGCGTTTCCACCA
>NW_012062310.1:0-360 GCF_000956235.1 Wasmannia auropunctata | reverse complement strand
TATCCCCTGTGTGCCTTGTCGACTCAGTTATAATTATAATGCAACAAAATACTTGATAATAATTATAACGCAAGATTAGGTATTTACTGTACAGCAGACTGTAAAAAAAACGCAAGCGAGAAGTCGAAATCGTCGGAATAAATGATAAAATTGTTTGGAGAGTTAAATATTGTAAAGTCGATTTTATAAAGTATTAACTGTCTAGTCAATACAAAACAGCGGCTGCGAACAACATACTAGCAGTATAGTAGAGATATTTTGTAAGTTTGGCTGTTTTTGTAAGAGTCGCACGCTGAGAGTCGACAGATTTTCCCCACATCAAGAACTAAAAAATTTTTTTCTCGAAAACGAGGCAAAACA
>NW_012062309.1:0-601 GCF_000956235.1 Wasmannia auropunctata | reverse complement strand
TATCCCCTGTGTGCCTTGTCGACTCAGTTCGCGCGGCGTGTTGCTTTCGCCGCGTTTACCTCCGGCGCAAAAATTCTCCGCTATCGTGGCGAACGGACGACGGGGGTGCACGGGGGCACTCGGGTGGCCAAATAAACGTGCGGGCACGCGAATCGAGGTAATATTAAGGACGCTATCGGGGAAGCGTTGATCGGCCAGGTTTACCTCCGGACCCGACAGAGCCGAAAATTTTCTAAGTCACGCGCGGCGTGTTGCTTTCGCGCGGTGTGTTTCTTTCGCCGCGTTTACTTCCTGCGCCAAAAATTCTCCGCTATCAAGGCGAAAAGACGACGGGGGTGCACGGGGGCACTCGGGTGGCCGAATAGACGTGCGGGCACGCGAATCGACGTAATATTAAGAGCGCCAGCGGGGATGCGAAGCGTCGATCGGCCAGGTTTACCTCCGGACCCGACCCGAAAATTATCTAAGTCTCGCGCGGCCGTGTTCGCTTTCGCGCCGGTCGTGTTGCTTTCGCCGCGTTTACCTCCGGCGACCAAAATTCTCCGCTATCGAGGTCGTAACGGACGACGGGGGTGCACGGGGGCACTCGGGTGGCCGAATA
>NW_012062308.1:0-581 GCF_000956235.1 Wasmannia auropunctata | reverse complement strand
TATCCCCTGTGTGCCTTGACGACTCAGTCCCGTGCACCCCCGTCGTCCGTTCGCCTCGATAGCGGAGAATTTTCGGCGCCGGAGGTAAACGCGGCAAAAGCAACACTCCGCGCGAATGCAACACGCCGCGCGAGACTTAGAAAACTTTCGGGTCGGGTCCCGGAGGTAAACCTGGCCGATCGACGCTTCGCATCCCCGCTGGCACCCTTAATATTACGTCGATTCGCGTGCCCGCACGTCTATTCGGCCACCCGACGTGCCCCCGTGCACCCCCGTCGTCCGTTCGCCTCGATAGCGGAAAATTTTCGGCGCCGGAGGTAAACGCGGCGAAAGCTAAACGCCGCGCGAAAGCAACACGCCGCGCGGGACTTAGAAAATTTTCGGGTCGGGTCCGGAGGTAAACCTGGCCGATCGACGCTTCCCCGCTAGCGCCCTTAATATTACGTCGATTCGCGTGCCCGCACGTCTATTCGGCCACGCGAGTGCCCCCGTGCACCCCCGTCGTCCGTTCGCCTCGATAGCGGAGAATTTTCGGCGCCGGAGGTAAACGCGGACTGAGTCGACAAGGCACACAGGGGATA
>NW_012062307.1:0-371 GCF_000956235.1 Wasmannia auropunctata | reverse complement strand
GTGGGTGGTGGTGATGGGTGGTGGTGATGGTGGGTGGTGATAATGGGTAATGGTGGGTCGAAAAAAATTTATATTTTAAAAACCACATAAAAAAGTTTCAAAAAAAATTTTTATTTTAAAAATCAAATGATATAAAAATTTTTTTAAAAATTTTATTTTAAAAATCAAATGGTACAAAAATTTAAAAAAAAATTTTTACTTTAAAAATCACATGATATGAAAAATGGTCGTGAAGAGTAGGTGTGACGGATGGTGGTAGTGGATAGTGGTAGTGGGTGGTGGAGATGGGTGGTGGTGGTGGGTAGTAGTAGTAAGTGGTGGTGGGTGGTGGTGGTGGGTGGTGGTGGTGGGTGGTGGTGGTGGTGGGTGGT
>NW_012062306.1:0-436 GCF_000956235.1 Wasmannia auropunctata | reverse complement strand
TCGCCGTTTGAAGCTCGGAAACGTCGTATCCTTGCGTTCGCGGCGTTTCCACCATTCAAACGTCGAATCCTCGACGTGCCGTAAGCGCGGAACCGCCGGATCCGAAGTCGCCGTACGACGTTCCACCGCTCAAACGTCGATTCTCGCCGTTTGAAGCTCGGAAACGTCGTATCCTTGCGTTCGCGGCGTTTCCACCATTCAAACGTCGAATCTCGACGTGCGAAGCGCGGAACCGCCGGATCCGAGCGCCCGCGACGTTCCCACCGCTCAAACGTCGATTCTCGCCGTTTGAAGCTCGGAAACGTCGTATCCTTGCGGTCGCGGCGTTTCTACCATTCAAACGTCGAAATCTCGACGTGACGAAGCCGCGGAACCGGGCCGGAAGTCAGAGCGCCCGCGACGTTCCCACCGCTCAAACGTCGATTCTCGCCGTTTA
>NW_012062305.1:0-356 GCF_000956235.1 Wasmannia auropunctata | reverse complement strand
AAATTACGCTAGTGCTAGAAATATTATTAAAAAGTATGAAAAGTTTTGGTCAAGAAATTACATACACATTCGTTATCCTGTTGCAATTGAAGAGATTTTTAACAAACTTCAGATTAAAAATCACGTTGAAAAACGATTAGAAGCCGAAACAATCGTACGTTGTTGTATGCAAATTCGAAACAATTATGTCCGTGATATATATAAAATTCTAGCTGTGCTTAAAAAGAAGTCAGAAGTGTGCTTAACTCTTGCTTCTAAATGTAAAAAAATTGATGAAAAATTAAGTGCATTTTGTGGTAAATCGAAGCATACAGTTTCGTCTGAAAATTATTTCATCGATTCTACATATTGTAACA
>NW_012062304.1:0-355 GCF_000956235.1 Wasmannia auropunctata | reverse complement strand
TTTCGTCTAAATGAGGAGTTGCCTCGGAATAGGTTAGGTATTTAGCAAAGTCTTCGCGAAAAGGTTTGCAAGTATTGCAGTGGCGCACCGTGCGCAATTTCGTAATCATTTGTCGGCAAGAGTAACAATGTTCGAATCCTTCAGATTCTAAATAACCGAATCGTAAGTAATGGCGATTTACTAATTCGAATGTCTCTTCTACTTGACCCTGGCGAAAATTTTTCTCAGAATTATTCATTTAATTATTCAGAATTTTTCATATATTAAATTTATGAAAATTTCTTCATAAATACCTCAAAATTTTTCAGATTTGTTAAGTTTTCTTCAGAATTATAGAATGAGAAATCTTAGAATA
>NW_012062303.1:0-315 GCF_000956235.1 Wasmannia auropunctata | reverse complement strand
TATCCCCTGTGTGCCTTGTCGACTCAGTCCTATGTCAATGACGGCGTACTATACTCTAGTGTTGTCCTAGCCAAAATGATCGATTACTGTAAAAAGTAAGAGAGAGATAGAGCGAACGACACACGCCCGTTCGGGCGAAAGGGAATCCGGTTCCTATTCCGGAACCCGGCAGCGGAACCGCATACAATTCGGGCCCTCGTAAGAGTGTTCGTCGGGGTAACCCAAAATGACCTGGAGACGCCGTCGGGAGATCCGGGAAGTAGTTTTCTTTTCTGTATAAGCGTTCGAGTTCCCTGGAAACCTCTAGCAGGGAGA
>NW_012062302.1:0-426 GCF_000956235.1 Wasmannia auropunctata | reverse complement strand
GTAACCGCCGGATCCGAACGCCCGCGACGTTCCCACCGCTCAAACGTCGATTCTCGCCGTTTGAAGCCTCGGAAACCGTCGTATCCTTGCGTTCGCGCGTTCCACCATTCAAACGTCGAATCTCGACGTGCGAAGACGCGGTAACCCCGGACTCCGAGACGCCCGCGACGTTCCCACCGCTCAAACGTCGATTCTCGCCGTTTGAAGCTCGTAACCGTCGTATCCTTGCGTTCGCGGCGTTTCCACCATTCAAACGTCGAATCTCGACGTGCGAAGCGCGGAACCGCCGGATCCGAGCGCCCGCGACGTTCCCACCGCTCAAACGTCGATTCTCGCCGTTTGAAGCTCGGAAACGTCGTATCCTTGCGTTCGCGGCGTTTCAACCATTCAACCGTCGAATCTCGACGTGCGAAGCGACGTAATAAC
>NW_012062301.1:0-585 GCF_000956235.1 Wasmannia auropunctata | reverse complement strand
GCGGTTCCGCGCTTCGCACGTCGAGATTCGACGTTTGAATGGTGGAAACGCCGCGAACGCAAGGATACGACGTTTCCGAGCTTCAAACGGCGAGAATCGAAGTTTGAGGCGGTGGGAACGGCGCGGGCGCTCGGATCCGGCGGTTCCGCGCTTCGCACGTCGAGATTCGACGTTTGAATGGTGGAAACGCCGCGAACGCAAGGATACGAGTTTCGAGACTTCGAAACGGTCGAGAAGTCGACGTTCGAGGGCGTGGGAACGCGCGGGCGCTCGGATCCGGCGGTTCCGCGCTTCGCAGTCGAGATTCGACGTTTGAATGGTAGAAACGCCGCGAACGCAAGGATACGAGTTTCCCGAGCTTCAAACGGCGACGAATCGACGTTTGAGAGGTGGGAACGTCGCGGGCGCTCGGATACGGCGGTTCTGCGCTTCGCTCGTCGAGATTCGACGTTTGAAAGGTAGAAACGCCGCGAACGCAAGGATACGACGTTTCCGAGCTTCAAACGGCGAGAATCGACGTTTGAGCGGTGGGAACGTCGCGGGAGCTCGGATACGGCGGTTCCGCGCTTCGCACGTCGAGATTCA
>NW_012062300.1:0-427 GCF_000956235.1 Wasmannia auropunctata | reverse complement strand
ATTCAGATTAATGTTGTCTTTCCTAGCGGAATCGGATTTAGACGGATTACAATCGATTTTATTGAGTCAGCGTTTTTGTAACTGAAACAAACTTAGATGTTAAAAAATATATATACGGTTTAGGCGGATTATTTTGGATATTATATATTTATACAGTTATTCGGATTTATTTGAATTGACAACAATATGGATTAGAATATAATGATTTCAGATGGGAAATAATCTGCAAAAGTAATATTAAAACCAATTATAATTCGTTCCGAATTAAAACCGATTACTTTTTAATCCGGGCGCGGATTGAACCGATTAAAACCGATTAAAATCGATTAAAACGGATTACGTATATTACGGTTTTAATCGAAAATTTTCAGCAGGGATGTGACACTTTTTATTGTCAAAGGAAAAACTCTTTGTTAGCAACGAACTA
>NW_012062299.1:0-346 GCF_000956235.1 Wasmannia auropunctata | reverse complement strand
TATCCCCTGTGTGCCTTGTCGACTCAGTCAAAAAAGCATTTTACAGCTTGAAATCTCTACTTTCCAAATTGAAGCAAAAAGGACCACTTTTGCTTTAATGTTGAATAACTCGGTAAAAAAAAATCGTACAACGCTCAACAAAAAAGCAAATTAAAGGTAAAGATTCACTCTTTCAAAAGCTGTAAATTGCATTTGCATACGATTTTTAATTCGCGCTATGGAACTTGTCAAAGTTCGTAAAAAATTTTGAGATTCGTCGGGTCTTCTTTTCTATCCGTGTAATTCCATGAAAAATCAGTAGGATCGTTTTCTAAAGTACCGATTTAAAAGTGAGTGAAGAGATTTT
>NW_012062298.1:0-668 GCF_000956235.1 Wasmannia auropunctata | reverse complement strand
TGTGTGCCTTGTCGACTCAGTTCCGGACCCGACAGAGCCGAAAATATTCTAAGTCCCGCGCGGCGTGTTGCTTTCGCGCGGCGTGTTGCTTTCGCCGCGTTTGCCTACGGCGCCGAAAATTCTCCGCTATGGAGGCGTACGGACGACGGGGGTGCACGGGGGCACTCGGGTGGCCGAATAGACGTGCGGGCACGCGAATCGACGTAATATTTAACGGGCGCCAGCCGGGGAAGTGAAGCGTCGATCGGCCAGGTTTACCTCCGGACCCGACCAGAAAATTTTCTAAGTCCCGCGCGGCGTGTTTCTTTCGCGCGGCGTGTTGCTTTCGCCGCGTTTACCTCCGGCGCCGAAAATTCTCCGCTATCGAGGCGAACGGACGACGGGGGTGCACGGGGGCACTCGGGTGGTCGAATAGACGTGCGGGCACGCGAAATCGACGTAATATAAGGCGACTAGGCAGGGAANCGGTCGAGTTGGCCAGGTTTACCTCCGGACCCGACCCGAAAATTTTCTAAGTCCCGCGCGGTGTGTTGCTTTTGCGCGGAGTGTTGCTTTCGCCGCGTTTACCTCCGGCGCCGAAAATTCTCCGCTATCGAGGCGAACGGACGACGGGGGTGCACGGGGGCACTTGGGTGGCCGAATAGACGTGCGGGCACTCAAATCGACGA
>NW_012062297.1:0-429 GCF_000956235.1 Wasmannia auropunctata | reverse complement strand
GTGTGCCTTGTCGACTCAGTTTCGTTGCGCCTTCAGAGTCGGGCTCTCCCTCCGGTTATCCGATCACTCACGACGTTTGGATTCGGGCATTGTGTCTGGGCTTATCCTGGACTGTTTACAATAAACCAACACCCAGCTGGAGCAGGGGTAAGGCCAATGTTATGGCGACCTTACCCTGAGCTCATCTGCTAGGCGTAAGAGGCCCGGTTATCACACGCCACCGGTAGTGCCTCAATTGCGTCTATACTGCAAGCTGCCCCGAAGACGGCGAGTCTGAGAGTAAGCATGTATACTCGAATCTTGCCGTCTGAGGGATATATGCCCTTGCAATGAAGGTGGATCAGGTGTCCTGGCTTTACGAAGTCCAGTGCGCCGGGCTGGTCAATGTTGTTTGGAGCCATAACTCCTAGCGGCCGTCCTTGGCGGTTG
>NW_012062296.1:0-405 GCF_000956235.1 Wasmannia auropunctata | reverse complement strand
TATCCCCTGTGTGCCTTGTCGACTCAGTTAATACGCTCGCTAGTCCGGAGCAATAGAGTCATATCTCAAAAAATGTCATTTTTCAGGAGAGCTTTTCAAAGATTGACAAAAATACCCACAAGTAGAAATGGCATTTTTGGCGAAAAATGGTATTTTTAAGATATGCCTCTATTGTTAGGAACTGGCGATACATTAAAGTGATATTAATAAAATTACAAATAATGTAAATATAATATTTATGGTTCAAATTAATCAGTTTGGTGAATCATAGTGTAAGCAATCTTTTTGCATACAACATTATTTTCATGATCATCATATTTGTGGTCAAATATTTTTCCTTTCATTGTTATCCCTTGTTAAATGCAAAAAATGCGAGCAAAATGTGCTATGTGAAGAATTGCTGGG
>NW_012062295.1:0-335 GCF_000956235.1 Wasmannia auropunctata | reverse complement strand
TTTCTTATAGATCTCGACGACGCCCTAACAAAAAGGTCCTATGCGCCAACTTGTGTCTGTTGTACCGTTTAAAGTTACAGGTACTTTTGTTGTTACCTAAAAAAGGTTTTTTTGGATTTTTTTAGGTTTGGTATTTTTCCCTTATAGAACTCGTCGAGAGGAACAAAAAAGGTCCTCTTCACCATGGCTCTATCTGCAACCGTTTAGTTGTGGGAGTTTTTGAAAGTTTCTGAAAAGTCAAAAGCGACCTCTACAGGCGAAAGGACGAGAGATAGAGGCATGGCGAAGAGGACCTTTCTTGTTCCTCTCGTCGAGCTGCATAAGAAGGGGTAGGA
>NW_012062294.1:0-1305 GCF_000956235.1 Wasmannia auropunctata | reverse complement strand
TATCCCCTGTGTGCCTTGTCGACTCAGTCCGTCGTCTGTTCGCCCCGATAGCGAAGAATTTTCGGCGCCGGAGGTAATGTGTGCCTTGTCGACTCAGTCGCGCGAAAGCAACACGCCGCGCGGGACTTAGAAAATTTTCGGCTCGGTCGGGTCCGGAGGTAAACCTGGCCGATCGACGCTTCCCGCTAGCCCCCTTATTGTTACGCCGATTCGCGTGCCCGCACGTTTATTCGGCCACCCTACCACCCCCGTGCACCCCCGTCGTCCGTTCGCCCCGATAGCGAAGAATTTTCCGGCGCCCCGGTAGGTAATCGCCGGTCGTAAAGCAACACGCCGCGCGAAAGCAACACGCCGCGCGGGACTTAGAAAATTTTCGGCTCGGTCGGGTCCGGAGGTAAACCTGGCCGTTCGACGCTTCCCCGCTAGCGCCCCTTAATGTTACGTCGATTCGCGCGCCCGCACGTTTATTCGGCCACCCTACCACCCCCGTGCACCCCCGTCGTCCGTTACGCCCCGATAAGGCCGAAGTAACTTTTCGGGGCGTCCGGGAGGTAATCGCGGCGAAAGCAACACGCCGCGCGAAAGCAACACGCCGCGCGGGACTTAGAAAATTTTCGGCTCGGTCGGGTCCGGAGGTAAACCTGGCCGATCGACGATTCCCCGCTAGCCCCTTAATATTACGCCGATTCGCGTGCCCGCCCGTTTATTCGGCCACCCTACCACCCCCGTGCACCCCGTCGTCCGTTCCGCCCGATAGCCGTAGAATTTCGGCGCGGAGGTAATCGCGGCGAAAGCAACACGCCGCGCGAAAGCAACACGCCGCGCGGGACTTAGAAAATTTTCGGCTCGGTCGGGTCCGGAGGTAAACCTGGCCGATCGACGATTCCCCGCTAGCCCCCTTAATAATTACGTCGATTCGCCAGCCCGCACGTTTATTCGGCCACCCTACCACCCCGTGCACCCCGTCGTACCGTTCCGCCCGATAGCGTAAGAATTTCGGCGTGGAGGTAATCGCGGCGAAAGCAACACGCCGCGCGAAAGCAACACGCCGCGCGGGACTTAGAAAATTACGACTCGGTCGGGTCCGGAGGTAAACCTGGTCCGATACTTACGCTTCCCCGCTAAAGGCCCTTAAATAGGTTACGTCGATTCGGGCGTGGCCCGCACGTTTATTCGGCCACCCTAGTGCCCCCGTGCACCCCCGTCGTCCGTTCGCCTCGATAGCGGAGAATTTTCGGCGCCGGAGGTAATCGCGGCGAAAGCAACACGCCGCGCGAAAGCAACACGCCGCGCGGGACTTAGAAA
>NW_012062293.1:0-627 GCF_000956235.1 Wasmannia auropunctata | reverse complement strand
CGCCCGCGACGTTCCCACCGCTCAAACGTCGATTCTCGCCGTTTGAAGCTCGGAAACGTCGTATCCTTGCGTTCGCGGCGTTTCTACCATTCAAACGTCGAATCTCCGACGTGCGAGTCGTCGAACCGCCGGATCCGAGCGCCCGCGACGTTCCCACCGCTCAAACGTCGATTCTCGCCGTTTGAAGCTCGGAAACGTCGTATCCCTTGCGTTCGCGGCGTTTCTACCATTCAAACGTCGAATCTCGACGTGCGAAGCGCCGAACCGCCGGATCCGAGCGCCCGCGACGTTCCCACCGCTCAAACGTCGATTCTCGCCGTTTGAAGCTCGGAAACGTCGTATCCTTGCGTTCGCGGCCTTTCCACCATTCAAACGTCGAATCTCGACGTGCGAAGCGCGGAACCGCCGGATCCGAGCGCCCGCGAACGTTCCCTACCGCTCAAACGTCGATTCTCGCCGTTTGAAGCTCGGAAACGTCGTATCCTTGCGCTCGCGGCGTTTCTACCATTCAAACGTCGAATCTCGACGTGCGAAGCGCGGAACCGCCGGATCCGAGCGCCCGCGACGTTCCCACCGCTCAAACGTCGATTCTCGCCGTTTGAAGCTCGGAAACGTCGTATCCTTGCG
>NW_012062291.1:0-1130 GCF_000956235.1 Wasmannia auropunctata | reverse complement strand
TATCCCCTGTGTGCCTTGTCGACTCAGTCAGCGGCTAAGTCCCGCGCGCCTCGGTCTATCGACGTTCGCGCCCATAAGCGGCCGTGCATAAGACCGTGCGTCGCCGACCGCTTGTCCGGTCGGTTGGGTACTATAAGAGGTGCGGTGCGCTCGGCTAGCCGAGCGGTACGATGCGGTCGTGCGTACACGTTACTCGTGTCTCGTACGCCCCGTACGGCTTCTCGAACGTATATGAAACACGGACCGTGATCGTTGCGATGCACGTCGGTCGTTCTTCTCGCTATTGAAGCGGAGAAGTCGTCGACTCTAGCACGGAGGGTGATTTACATCGTTAGACGTCTTCGGCGACGAAACGTCACGGTGTTCCCGCGTCGTCGCCGTCGGTCACTGCTTCCAGCGGCTAAGTCCCGCGCGCCTCGGTCTATCGACGTTCGCGCCCATAAGCGGCCGTGCATAAGACCGTGCGTCGCCGACCGCTTGTCCGGTCGGTTGGGTAACTATAAGCGGTGAGGTGACGACTGCGCTCGGCTGGCCGAGCGGTACGATGCGGTCGTGCGTACACGTTACTCGTGTCTCGTACGCCCCGTACGGCTTCTCGAACGTATATGAAACACGGACCGTGATCGTTGCGATGCACGTCGGTCGTTCTTCTCGCTATTGAAGCGGAGAAGTCGTCGACTCTCGCACGGAGGGTGATTTACATCGTTAGACGTCTTCGGCGACGAAACGTCCGGTGTTCGCGCGCCGCGGCGGTACATCGCTTCCAGCGGCTAAGTCCCGCGCGCCTCGGTCTATCGACGACCGCGCCCATAAGCGGCCGTGCATAAGACCGTGCGTCGCCGACCGCTTGTCCGGTCGGTTGGGTACTATAAGAGGTGCGATGCGCTCGGCTAGCCGAGCGGTACGATGCGGTCGTGCGTACACGTTACTCGTGTCTCGTACGGCTTCTCGAACGTCTATGAAACACGGACCGTGATCGTTGCGATGCACGTCGGTCGTTCTTCTCGCTATTGAAGCGGAGAAGTCGTCGACTCTCGCACGGAGGGTGAGTTACATCGTTCGACGTATTCGGCGACTCGTTCGACGAAACGTCCGGTGTTCGCTCGCGCTTGCCGAAGCGTGCCGTCCAA
>NW_012062290.1:0-641 GCF_000956235.1 Wasmannia auropunctata | reverse complement strand
CGTGTGCCTTGTCGACTCAGTCGACGTGCGAAGCGCGGAACCGCCGGATCCGAGCGCCCGCGACGTTCCACCGCTCAAACGTCGATTCTCGCCGTTTGAAGCTCGGAAACGTCGTATCCTTGCGTTCGCGGCTGTTTCTACCATTCAAACGTCGAATCTCGACGTGCGAAGCGCCGAACCGCCGGATCCGAGCGCCCGCGACGTTCCCACCGCTCAAACGTCGATTCTCGCCGTTTGAAGCTCGGAAACGTCGTATCCTTGCGTTCGCGGCGTTTCTACCATTCAAACGTCGAATCTCGACGTGCGAAGCGCGGAACCGCCGGATCCGAGCGTTAGCGACGTTCCAACCGCTCAAACGTCGATTCACGCCGTTTGAAGCTCGGAAACGTCGTAGCCTTGCGTTCGCGGCCGTTTCTACCAATCAAACGTCGAATCTCGACGTGCGAAGCGCGGAACCGCCGGATCCGAGCGCCCGCGACGTTCCCACCGCTCAAACGTCGATTCTCGCCGTTTGAAGCTCGGAAACGTCGTATCCTTGCGTTCGCGGCGTTTTCTACCAATCAAACGTCGAATCTCGACGTGCGAAGCGCGGAACCGCCGGATCCGAGCGCCCGCGACGTTCCCACCGCTCAAACGTCGAT
>NW_012062289.1:0-596 GCF_000956235.1 Wasmannia auropunctata | reverse complement strand
TATCCCCTGTGTGCCTTGTCGACTCAGTCCGTCGTCCGTTCGCCTCGATAGCGGAGAATTTTCGGCGCCGGAGGTAAACGCGGCGAAAGCAACACTCCGCGCAAAAGCAACACGCCGCGCGGGACTTAGAAAATTTTCGGGTCGGGTCCGGAGGTAAACCTGGCCGATCGACGCTTCCCTGCTAGCGCCTTTAATATTACGTCGATTCGCGTGCACGCACGTCCTACTTCGACACCCGACGTGCCCCGTGCACCACCGTCGTCCGTTCGCCTCGATAGCGGAGAATTTTCGGCGCCGGAGGTAAACGCGGCGAAAGCAACACGCCGCGCGAAAGAAACACGCCGCGCGGGACTTAGAAAATTTTCTGGTCGGGTCCGGAGGTAAACCTGGCCGATCGACGCTTCGCTTCCCCGCTGGCGCCCTTAATATTACGTCGATTCGCGTGCCCGCACGTCTATTCGGCCACGACGAGTGCCCCCGTGCACCCCGTCGTCCGTTCGCCTCGATAGCGGAGAATTTTCGGCGACCGGAGGTAAACGCGGCGAAAGCAAACAGGCCGCGCGGGACTTAGAAAATTTTTGGCTCTGTCGAGTCCG
>NW_012062288.1:0-910 GCF_000956235.1 Wasmannia auropunctata | reverse complement strand
TCGTGGCGAACGGGACGACGGGGGTGGCACGGGGGCGACTCGGGTGGCGAATAGACGTGCGGGTACGCAAATACGACGTAATATTAAGGGCGCCAGCGGGGATGCGAAGCGTCGATCGGCCAGGTTTACCTCCGGACCCGACCCGAAAATTTTCTTAAGTCTCGCGCGGCGTGTTGCTTTCGCGCGGCGTGTTGCTTTCGCCGCGTTTACCTCCGGCGCCAAAAATTCTCCGCTATCGAGGCGTACGGACGACGGGGGTGCACGGGGCGACTCGGGTGGCCAAATAGACGTGCGGGCACGCGAATCGACGTAATATTAAGGACGCTATCGGGGAAGCGTCGATCGGCCAGGTTTACCTCCGGACCCGACAGAGCCAAAAATTTTCGTAAGTCACGCGCGGCGTGTTGCTTTCGCGCGGCGTGTTTCTTTCGCCGCGTTTACCTCCGGCGCCGAAAATTCTCCGCTATCGAGGCGAACGGACGACGGGGGTGCACGGGGGCACTCGCGTGGCCAAATAGACGTGCGGGCACGCGAATCGACGTAATATTAAGGTCGCTAGCGGGGAAGCGAAGCGTCGATCGGTCCACGGTTACCCTCCGGACCCGACCCGAAAATTTTACTTAAGTCTCGCGCGGCGTGTTGCTTTCGCGCGGCGTGTTGCTTTCGCCGCGTTTACCTCCGGCGCCAAAAATTCTCCGCTATCGAGGCGAACGGACGACGGGGGTGCACGGGGGCACTCGGGTGGCCGAATAGACGTGCGGGCACGCGAATCGACGTAAACTGAGTCGACAAGGCACACAGGGGATACGAAGCGTCGATCGGCCAGGTTTACCTCCGGACCCGACCCGAAAATTTTCTAAGTCTCGCGCGGCGTGTTGCTTTACTGAGTCGACAAGGCACACAGGGGATA
>NW_012062287.1:0-302 GCF_000956235.1 Wasmannia auropunctata | reverse complement strand
TATCCCCTGTGTGCCTTGTCGACTCAGTAAAGCAACACTCCGCGCAAAAGCAACACGCCGCGCGGGACTTAGAAAATTTTCGGGTCGGGTCCGGAGGTAAACCTGGCCGATCGACGCTTCCCTGCTAGCGCCTTTAATATTACGTCGATTCGCGTGCCCGCACGTCTATTCGACCACCCGAGTGCCCCCGTGCACCCCCGTCGTCCGTTCGCCTCGATAGCGGAGAATTTTCGGCGCCGGAGGTAAACGCGGCGAAAGCAACACGCCGCGCGAAAGAAACACGCCGCGCGGGACGTAGAAAA
>NW_012062286.1:0-399 GCF_000956235.1 Wasmannia auropunctata | reverse complement strand
GACCGAGCCGAAAATTTTCTAAGTCCCGCGCGGCGTGTTGCTTTCGCGCGGCGTGTTGCTTTCGCCGCGATTACCTCCGGCGCCGAAAATTCTTCGCTATCGGGCGAACGGACGACGGGGTGCAGGGGTGTAGGTGCGATAACGTNCCGGNACCGCGATCGCGTAGTNTAAGGGCTAGCGGGGAAGCGTCGATCGGCCAGGTTTACCTCCGGACCCGACCGAGCCGAAAATTTTCTAAGTCCCGCGCGGCGTGTTGCTTTCGCGCGGCGTGTTGCTTTCGCCACGATTACCTCCGGCGCCGAAAATTCTTCGCTATCGGGGCGAACGGACGACGGGGGTGCACGGGGTGGTAGGGTGGCCGAATAAACGTGCGGGCGCGCGAATCGACGTAACATTAAA
>NW_012062285.1:0-306 GCF_000956235.1 Wasmannia auropunctata | reverse complement strand
CGCGAAAGCAACACGCCGCGCGGGACTTAGAAAATTTTTGGATCTGTCGAGTCCGGAGGTAAACCTGGCCGATCGACGCTTCGCTTCCCCGCTGGCGCCCTTAATATTACGTCGATTCGCGTGCCCGCTCGTCTATTCGACCACCCGAGTGCCCCCGTGCACACCCGTCGTCCGTTCGCCTCCATAGCGGAGAATACTTCGGCCGCCGTAGGTAACGCGGTCGAAGCACACGCGCGCGAAAGCAACACGCCGCGCGGGACTTAGAAAATTTTCGGCTCTGTCGAGTCCGGAGGTAAACCTGGCCGA
>NW_012062284.1:0-700 GCF_000956235.1 Wasmannia auropunctata | reverse complement strand
GTGCCTTGTCGACTCAGTGTTCGCGCGTTTCTACCATTCAAACTCGAATCTCGACGTGCGAAGCGCCGAACCGCCGGATCCGAGCGCCCGCGACGTTCCCACCGCTCAAACGTCGATTCTCGCCGTTTGAAGCTCGGAAACGTCGTATCCTGCGTTCGCGGCGTTTCTACCATTCAAACGTCGAATCTCGACGTGCGAAGCGCCGAACCGCCGGATCCGAGCGCCCGCGACGTTCCCACCGCTCAAACGTCGATTCTCGCCGTTTGAAGCTCGGAAACGTCGTATCCTTGCGCCCGCGACGTTCCCACCGCTCAAACGTCGATTCTCGCCGTTTGAAGCTCGGAAACGTCGTATCCTTGCGTTCGCGGCGTTTCTACCATTCAAACGTCGAATCTCGACGTGCGAAGCGCGGAACCGCCGGATCCGAGCGCCCGCGACGTTCCCACCGCTCAAACGTCGATTCTCGCCGTTTGAAGCTCGGAAACGTCGTAGTCCTTGCGTTCGGCGCGGTTTCTACCATTCAAACGTCGAATCTCGACGTGCGAAGCGCGGAACCGCCGGATCCGAGCGCCCGCGACGTTCCCACCGCTCAAACGTCGATTCTCGCCGTTTGAAANCGTCGGAAACGTCGTAAGTCCTTGCCGTTCGGGCGACGGTTTCTACCATTCAAAACGGTCGAATCTCGACGTGCGAAGCGCGG
>NW_012062283.1:0-500 GCF_000956235.1 Wasmannia auropunctata | reverse complement strand
AGTGCCCCCGTGCACCCCCGTCGTCCGTTCGCCTCGATAGCGGAAAATTTTGGCGCCGGAGGTAAAAGAGGCGAAAGAAACACGCCGCGCGAAAGCAACACGCCGCGCGTGACTTAGAAAATTTTGGCTCTGTCGGGTCCGGAGGTAAACCTGGCCGATCGACGCTTCCCCGATAGCGTCCTTAATATTACGTCGATTCGCCGTGCCCGCACGTCTATTCGGCCACGCCGAGTGCCCCCCGTGCACCCCCGTCGACCGTTCGCCTCGAATTAGCGGAGAATTTACGGCGCCGGAAGGTAAACGCGGCGAAAGCAACACTCCGGGCGAAAGCAACACACCGCGACGGGTACTTAGAAAATTTTCGGGTCGGGTCCGGAGGTAAACCTGGCCGATCGACGCTTCCCCGCTAGCGCCTTTAATATTACGTCGATTCGCGTGCCCGCACGTCTATTCGGCCACGCGAGAGCCCCCGACTGAGTCGACAAGGCACACAGGGGATA
>NW_012062282.1:0-694 GCF_000956235.1 Wasmannia auropunctata | reverse complement strand
ATACGAAGTTATACGATCGCCGGATCCGAGCGCCCGCGACGTTCCCACCGCTCAAACGTCGATTCTCGCCGTTTGAAGCTCGGAAACGTCGTATCCTTGCGTTCGCGGCGTTTCCACCATTCAAACGTCGAATCTCGACGTGCGAAGCGCGGAACCGCCGGAAGTCCGAGCGACCCGGCGACGGTTCCCACCGCTCAAACGTCGATTCTCGCCGTTTGAAGCTCGGAAACGTCGTATCCTTGCGTTCGCGGCGTTTCCACCATTCAAACGTCGAATCTCGGACGTGCGAAAGCGCGGAACCGCCGGATCCGAGCGCCCGCGAGTTCCCACGCCTCTAAACCGTCGATTCTCCGCCGTTTGAAGCTCGGAAACGTCGTATCCTCGCGTTCGCGGCGTTTCTACCATTCAAACGTCGAATCTCGACGTGCGAAGCGCGGAACCGCCGGATCCGAGCGCCCGCGACGTTCCCACCGCCTCTAACCGTCGATTCTCGCCGTTTGAAGCTCGAAGTCGTATCCTTGCGTTCGCGGCGTTTCTACCATTCAAACGTCGAATCTCGACGTGCGAAGCGCCGAACCGCCGGATCCGAGCGCCCGCGACGTTCCCACCGCTCAAACGTCCGATTCTCGCCGTTTGAAGCTCGGAAACGTCGTATCCTTGCGTTCGCGGCGTTTCGACAATTCAAACGTCGAAT
>NW_012062281.1:0-506 GCF_000956235.1 Wasmannia auropunctata | reverse complement strand
TGTGCCTTGTCGACTCAGTGCGGTGGGAACGTCGCGGGCGCTCGGATCCGGCGGTTCCGCGCTTCGCACGTCGAGATTCGACGTTTGAATGGTGGAAACGCCGCGAACGCAAGGATACGACGTTTCCGACGCTTCGAACGGCGAGAATCGACGTTTGAGCGGTGGGAACGTCGCGGGCGCTCGGATCCGGCGGTTCCGCGCTTCGCACGTCGAGATTCGACGTTTGAATGGTGGAAACGCCGCGAACGCAAGGATACGACGTTTCCGAGCTTCAAACGGCGAGAATCGACGTTTGAGCGGTGGGAACGTCGCGGGCGCTCGGATCCGGCGGTTCCGCGCTTCGCACGTCGAGATTCGACGTTTGAATGGTGGAAACGCCGCGAACGCAAAGGATACGACGTTTCCTCGCTTCAAACGGCGAGAATCGACGTTTACGTAATAACTTCGTATAGCATACAACTGAACTCCAGTCACTTAGGCATCTCGTATGCCGTCTTCTGCTTGAA